>NC_057783.1:8511006-8804571 GCF_014825855.1 Bombus pyrosoma
ATTATTATTACGAAGATCCTCATGTATCTCAATGACGCATCGCTTCACACGGGACTTAAGGTTTAATGGACTGCTGGCCCTCTTCTTCCTGGCCCGGTGTTTTGCCGAGCCCTGGTCACCCCCTACGTGTCTGTTAGCCTGTTCCCGACTCGGAGGGAGAGAAAGACAGACAGGAACACGTGAAACGCGTGAAATCGTGGTAATTTCGCGACCACAAGATGCGAGCGTGTAAGGTTGATAGGACTGACGTCGTCGAGGTTGAATTGGGTAACGAGATTGCGGGGTGACGTGGGACGAAACGGCCAACGGTGGGGTAGCTTTTTGACGGGAGGGCGCATCGCGTGACGTGGGGCCATTTCACAGAGTCTTTTCTTGGGAATATTCGCTGGGTGATGTTTTATTTCACTGTCAGAGCAGAGGAAGTTAACCTTGTAATTAAAGTCTAAATTATGCAAATTGTTTAGTCGTAAGACAAAGTACTGTAAGCAAAACAATCTTATTTTGACGGATGTGTTTACCTAGGAAATATTCTTATCAATTGTTAGGGCTTTAATATTGTAATCGTCGCGAATGAAATATTTTAATACACGAAAGCATACTAATCTCTGAATCACAATTCTCCCAAATGCAACACTCGTACCACCTTCCCTCTGATTGTAAGTTCTACAAAAATAAAAATCCCAGAATTCTTAAATAAAAAATTAGAATAACTTGATATTCAAAAACGTGCAAAACCGTTTCTAAAGAAATCAGTTAATTCTTTTACTCGAAAGACGTTGGGAAAAATCGAAAGAAGTGAAAAAAGAGAAAAAATAATCGCCAGCCTATTGCCACTCCCAGCGAGGTAATCTCCCCCATGATCGTGCTGCGATCTAAAAATTCGCGCCACGAACGAGATAATACAATTACCGGTATCATGTTAATCAGACCGCGCGAGAATGAAACGATCCTGCACATCCGGGCAGAAACCACGGAGATAGGCAGGAAGGAGAAAGGAAACGTCGTTGGTATTAATCCATACGAGAGGCGAAGGAACTCGTCGCGCGGCCACGGTGTGCCTTAATTAACGAGATTTTAAAAATGCGATGGCAATTTCAATCCAGCCCGACTAACTTCAGCTCCGAGGGTAATTCTATTAGGCAGTGGCGTAGCATCGTAAAGGGTTGAGAGCGAGAGACAGACGGACAGACAAAAAGAGAGGGAGGGGAGAAGCATAGTTGGAGAGAGAGAGAGAGAGAGAGACAGACAGACAGATAGAGAGGCGGAAGGAGGAAGAACGGTGGCAGGGGTGTACTGCCCCCTGGGGCACCCTCACGCTAACTGGCTGCGACTGTGCCACGGACCCCTTTACGATTCTGACTTAATTTATGTATCATCCGAGAGTTAAGTAATTTCTCCTCACGAATTACCTCCATCCCGCTGACTGAACGAATTTCTTCTTATGCTTTCTTCGCCCGTCCTTATTCATTCGGAACATCGCTGATGTTCTTGCGTGTCATAGTGTGCACGACCGTGGTTCTTCTTGTGGGGATAGTAATTTTCTGAATCGCCTTTCGTTCGAATATTTATGAGGTGTAATTCGGTGTAAAAGATATTGGATATTCGCGATCGTTTACAGACGCAGGGCGACTGAATAATTTTACTTGGTATAGATATAATTATACGTGGAAGCAATTCATGGGTGTGCGATGAAAAATCTGATAAAAAGTCTCGTTTACAGAAATTGCATATTAAAATACAGATGAATCGTCCTACGTTACTTCCTTCCTTTTTTAAAGAAGTTTTAGACGATTTCTAAAAGACTGTAACAAAAATTCTCATATATCGCAAGAACGAGTTAAATTTTTGTATATTTTGCTTCAACAAGAACATGGACGACCGTTCGCCCATTCGTATCGCATAAATATATCAAGATCATTTTTAATTTAAAAAAAGGGAGAAGACCCTTGTCAGAAAGTTCGATCGACTTCTAAAATGAAAAAAAGAAAATGAATTTCGTTATTTCAACTTCGTCCTTTGTTGGCCTTGAACCGATGGTAAATCGAAGAGGATGGAAGATTATTTAAAATTTCCTCAAACGCTCAGAGCGCGGATTCTACAGCGGTGCTCGGTCGGCTAATTAAAACGCGAGAAACTTTCGCGGCAGCCCCGAGGAAACGAGTTTAAATCTGTTTCAGACCAGTTTCCAACGAGCGGTGCCTTAGTGGCTCCCTCGTGGACCGTTTCCAACGTGACTACACCCCCAGCACTTTATTACGAGTCTAATCTATCTCGGCGCCGGCCAAAGGGAGGCAGGTATTTAACCCCGAAGCTAATTGTCTCTTTTCGAATTTCTCAAGAAACAAGAAAGAAATATTTCTCAACTTCAATTTCTATAAGCCTCGAAATTACTAGACTGCGGTTGTTTATGAGATTTTCTATTCATATTCTTCCCAGCATGTCTAAAGAGGTGGAATCGAAACGAAGATTTGTTTCTCGTACACTTTTTATATTTTTCTTTATGTTTCTTTGCTTCTAATATATGAAATTTATCAGTACGATTCCTGAACTTACGTGTGAATTTGGAGGGAAGCTTTTATTACAATTTTATGTTTAATTTGATAAAACTTTGAAAGAAGGTTTCGATAACTATGAAGCATTAACGTTAATTCTCACTGCTTTTCTATTTTTGCGGACTTATCAAACTTTACCATCACTTCGACTTTGAACAGTCTATGGAAAAAATAATATAACAAAGCTGATGCCAAAAGGAGAATATAGAGGATAAAAGAGTGGTGGAGGTTCACCTGCCGGATTAAGTTATACCGATCGTAAGGTGGCCTCATCTTAAATGATTTAGGCATAGCGAGATCGAAATCAAAAATTGCCGATCGAGAGTCGCCGCCGATCATCCACAAAACATGTGGCGAACGTGAAACGTGCTCACGAGGGATGCGCCCGTTACGCTAATAATTACATCTTATACCAATGAGCAGTGAATTACCAGATAATATATTACCTCAAATTATAGGTGATAACCGACGGGACATTACGATCGCCACTTCGACCAGATGGGTCTATCGGTCCGTTTTCGGTGGCGATTCGCGCCACGGCATATGGAACCCCCATAAATATTCTTCAAACTTCCTGCTCATCGACACTGGACCCTCTGAAATTCTCTTTCTTTCTCTATTTTCGTGACTAGCGCAGCCAACGTCGTTGCAGCTTCTGTGAGACGCAAAATTTCAAAAATTCTTCGAATTCAGAGCGAAAAAGCTGAAAATCGTTTCAGGCATAAAGGCATGATCTTGAAAGGGCAGAGAAATCCCAGCCGATCTTAAAAACAGGACACGTGTTGTAAATGTTTCAAGAAAAATGCTCAGATCGTGTTCCAAGGATAGAAGTACCGTGTCTTTACCGCAGAATCTCTTTTTCTTGTCTTACATTGTTCTTTATGGCACTTTGAATCCTTTATTCTTAATGGAAGAACCGGCTATCTTCTAAATCTTCATGCGTTTCATATTTTAAAACATCCGCTTAACCACATTTCCATTTCGTGTGCACGGAGTTTCAGTACCATGAAACAACCAAGCTGCAACGAAGAGGAGTAGTATTCCAAGGAAACGTATCTCTAATACAACGCGCTATTTCGCGAATTCCGTGGATAGGAGTTACTAAAAATACTTCATCGGCTGGCGCACCGCACTCTTTTGCAGTTTTGTATTCTGACCAATTTCACCACCGTCGTTTTTTTCGCGTTTACTCAGTCGCGGCTAACTGCGACTTTATAACAGGACGATTATAGTGAAAAGCTAATTTCCAACTAGCTGAGAGCTCGTCCTCTCTCTTCTCTTTCTCCCTTGCTCTCGCCTTCTCTACGCCCCTATTCCGCAGCTAACTTCGTTAATGTATAATCCGGGGTGGCTCCCCGGGGCTCCGTAGCCGTGATATAAAATCAGTAAGCTTTAGTAAATTTCGTTTAAACAATCCAGTAAACAATTTTCCGCCGCTCTGCACGGCAAAGTAACGGCACCCTGGTGGCACCTGTACGCCTGCAACACTTTCTACCCCCTGGCATTTACCCCTATCGTCGACCTCGTGCCACCACCACCCCCATCCTCGTTCGTACTTCGACGTTCTACTTCGTGGAAGAACCGCTCCTCCCAGACCAGTGTCTGTCATCCTGGGATTAATCTGGTTAAGCGTTCATAGGAAGTTGGCCCGCTTTGCACTGTTTTAACCATGCTTTCCACCAAACTGTTGGTCGTGAATAAACACGTTTCGAGGATTCATCGAGAATTAGAAAAGGAGTATTCTAATTTGTTTAATTAAAATTTGCGATGATATCGATAGTAATCGAATTATCTTGGATGGATAGAATTTGCACAAAAATCATTTTTATTTAGTAGTACAATAACAGAAGCGAAATTTGTCACGAGTTTCTGTTCCAATTGCGTTGCATTAAATAGCCCGACAGAATCCGTGTTTGAAGAAACGAACAACGAAAGCTAATGGATGATTCATTTGAAATTACAAGCGAAATGTTCCAACGTATTTAGTTAAAATCAGTATACACAATTCCACATATAACAACGATAATCTCAAATATCGGAATTTTGTTCTCAATGCAAACGAAATCTGTCACGAATATTCCTCCTAATTGCGTGGCATTAAATTGCCGGACAGAATCCATTTTTCAAGAAACGAACAACGAACAGCATTTTGCATCTGCAAGCCTTAAAAACCCACGAATTATTATTCACCCGGCGTATATTCCGGGAGACAGCATAGGTGAGCACAGATAGTGATAAAAGTATCTATAACTCAAAAAAAAAGTCACAGAGAAAGAGGCACAAATCATTGGGCGGGGGCGGGACGGGCAAAGGGTGCGAGCCAAGGGGGTTGGAGAGCGGTCTCCCGGGGGATATCGAACGTGGTCATAAATCGCAAATCAAAACGTGTCAAACGGGCCGGCCGCGAAATTAAAAGTGACGGGCGAGCGGCGTGTATTGTGCACGGTTGCATATCGGCACCGTGAAAACCGGCCCGCCATAATTGTGAGTTACGGTGATCACGCAGCGGGCATTTATTTATTCGCCGCGGCGCCCGTTATTTATGACGAAAATGCATCAGCAGTCTGTATCTGCACGTCCCCGTGTACCCGCGTTCCTCGACCACGGTATCGATGACGCGCCGATATTTTATCGGAATTTTCGAAAACCCCGGCTGTCGTATGCGCCGTGAAACGCGCGGAACTCTGACCAACCCCTTCCAAACCATTCTGTACCGAGCGAAGGAAATCGAAATTTGTAGGTTCACGGCTGAGAGTGGTTCCTGATAGGTAAAGTAGAGCCGCAGAATCTTGATTAGTTTTCCTGACCTTAGGCGCTTTAGAAGTTACAGTTCCTAGGTTTTTCGGGAATTGCAGGATTTTGGATTTCCAAGTTTCAGGAGTTGTAAGTTATAGATTTTCTACGAAATCTAGATCTTTCGAATTTAAAGTTTCGCTGAGATTCTAAGTTTTAGAAAACTTTGGATCTTTTCATACTTTCTGCAAATTGGAAAAATGGAGTTACAGTATTTTGGAAAATTCTGTAAACGATGTAAAAACCGCGATTCTATGGTATGTGAAAGATATGGGCATCATAAGTATGCTGAAAATAACGAAATAATAAATTTATCACTAGAATCTGTAACAGAAAATGTCACATTGATGAATCTCCAAACGAAATCTTCCTTACGATTCGCCAAAGATCACTCTGCAAGCAAAACTCTGCTTAATTATCGAGGGCAACGGTTTGTGGAAACTCGCAGAGATACTAAAATTGTGGGTCTGCGTGGCCGGATGAATTTTTCATTGGAAAGTTTGTCGGCGATTGGCCATCGCTATCCATAGTTCATCGACTTGGAAAGTCTTCCTTAGCCGAAGCGCGTCGAAAGCACCAGGAAAAATCCTTTAACGAGGAAACTTCCGGTGAAACGAGCCACTTGAACGTTTTTCGGGGGTGGTCGGTTTAAATATTCGAAAGCACGGTTTTCTCCTCCTTCGTGCCTCTTTCTCTTGCTGTCGCCTCATCCCTGTTCCACTTCGGCCCGCCATGACAGTTCTAATTTAACGCTAGCTAACGACGGAAAAGGGGGAAGGTGCTACCCCCCACCCCCACCCTCCGCGAAACCCTCGACATCCGTGGAGCGTGCACCGGGGTTAGCACACATTTAGGCTAACAATGTACTGTTTCGGGACAACGAATAAACAAAAAACAGCGATTCTCCATCAAGTTGATTGGCAGCGCGTCGGAGGATTTACGATGCGGATTTTTGGCGAACACGGTCCAACGGCTGCTTTTTCAATGGTTCTGGCCGGCGTTTAGACGTTAACGTTGAAATAATTTAAATTACCCGGCGAAAATTGTAATTAGCCAGGCCGGCCGTGTAATCGGGCGTGCAGAAAATTGCGAGGAAGGAACGTTAATTATGCGGACGTGACATAATGGCCCCGAAAACGACTTCGCTCGCTCCTGAACACGCGTTTTTGCAATTATTTTTAAAAGCGACAAATTTCGCGTCGCGCCGCCAGCTCTTGATGAATTGTTTGTTCAAACAAAAAGGTATGCCAAGCGCGAATAGTACCGCGGAGCGAAAATTATAGGGCGACTTAATTGGGACGCCGTTGTAATTGGATGGCATTATTTTTCTGTTAAAACATCGCGTTTATAATACTTGGAACATAAGTGCCGCGGAAGCCTAATGAGTGGTAAAAGCGATTAAACGATCCGCTTTCGAAATCTTCGTCCCTTCTGCAGAGCCCTCATTATTTATCTGTTCTTTGTTAAAATGCAAATTACGACATTGCCGAGGAAATAAATTCTCAATTACAAAACAGCGATTGAGACAGATAGTAACTTGGAAAATATATCGAAGTCCTTGAGAAAGATAACGTACATTTACATGGTCATTAAGTTAAAAAAAGATCAAACGTTCGCTCGTGTACTGCTATCCCTTGAGAGATTAATATCGATACGTGTCAGAAACTATAGAAATTTTCTCGATATCTATCCAATATCTTCGCCTACATTGTGATAGATATTTCCAGTAATTGCACATCCGATTCATTTAACGCTAGAAATTATTCTTTGTGCATGTTAACAGCTTCAGGAACCAACAACGTATCATCGTTAAAACCGATCAAACGTGGCAACTGGCGCGGCGGCGGCGTGTTTAAACGTGTCACACGTATTAACCACTCTTCAGAGGCACATTACACAAAGTTCGAAATTCCATTCCGCGCTCAGCCAACCGAAAGGTCCGCGTGCGCGTTCAGCAATAATGAAAATTTTCAAATTTCACGCTCGATTATCCGCGGCCCCGCTTACACACCACCGCCATTTGGCGCTTTTACAACCGCCAATCCCTTATACACAATGCCACCCTTCTATATCGCGATCGCGACATTGTTCGTTACGATACAGCGTGCAATGAAAAGACTTTACTATCAAAGATCGCAAAATTTAAAAGTTGTATCTTTCAAATATAATAATCTCTATGTTCTATGAAAGGTAATTGCGCTGGGCTTAAAGTGCGCGATAATTTCACGTTCTGTCGTTACTATATAAATAGTACTAAATCTAATGGTGTCTCGCGATTAAATTGTACAAGTTTGATTACTCCGTGTAAAATTCGAAATTAAATATAAAAATATCGAAGCGCAGGTAACTCGAACGATGCTATCTAACCATGTCTTATATCAACCCCCATCGCGATTCGACGAGGTCGATTAAAAAGCGAACGAAATCTGGTGGACAAAACGGCGACATTTGTCGAGTGTCTGGCATTTGGCGTGTTCCTAATCGGTCAACCCCCGACGATTCACCCTTCATCGCCTCGTCCATCATAAGCGATCGCACGAAACGACATTAAACACGGCCGTGAAGCGTACGTGTCAGCCGCAGCCTCGAATTTCGTGTTATCTCTCCAAGTGCATCGTTGCATCCGCACGCACAGCGATGAACAGATGGTGCAGCGTCTCGGCAGGACCTATGACAGGTTGGTCCTGCGCACCGGCAGCATTTCGTGGTTCATTTGCGGTACCCAGGGGTGCCATCTATTATCGAGGGTCGGCCTGCCACTGTCCCGAAAGTCGAGCCTCCCTTTTCTCTCTCTCTCTCTCTCTTTCTCTCTCCGTATCCCCCTTTCGAAATCTATATGCGAAGGGTGGTTGTTTACATGGTGGAAAGGCAACTCGATTTAATTCGGTGATGATTTTTTAACGAGCTCTCCACCGTGGCTGGTGTGACGGTCTCGTAGATTGGGTTTCCGGGGCCGGTATTTTGGCTTTTCCATTTGATCGCGGGACAACCCGGCCGTTCGTTCATTGAAGAGCGGAATTGCTTTTGGAAAAAACGTCACGCGAAACAATCATCGATGAATATGAATGATTTTTTCGCGTTCCCACCGACCGCGCAAAAGTTCCGGAAAACGAGGAAAATTGGGGGAATGTCGGGAACGATTAGATTGGAAGAAATTCGCGAAAGCGTTTGACTTGGATAGCGAAAGAAAGAATTTAATAATATAACGAAATAAAGAAGAATTTGGAAGTACATTAGAAATTATTGGGTTCCAGAAAATTGCGGCATCTTCTTCCGACCTTTCCACGGAGATGACCGACACTGAGAAGAGAAGTGGAGAGATTCGCCAATCGAATGATTAAGAATAGCAAAATAATCGAAAATATGAAGTTCCATAATTGAATTGCTCGTGCGAAATAATCAATATTCAAAAAGAAATTGAAAACATATTAAAAATGATTCGAATCGAGGAAATTATTAACGTTTCGTAATTTAATTGCTCAAGGAATATGATTAATATCCAATTACTCCCATGCTGTTAAGGTAAAAAATGAACGTTAGTGTTGAAGAATGACAGAGATCTGGAATTACAAGTCAGATAAAAAGCAGGCTCGATGAGAATCAAGATAGCCTACCTAGATAATCAACGACGATAATCAAGAGTTAATCAAATAGAATACCTTACACCAATTAGCTACCGAAGCCTTTGTATCACCAGGAACTACAAGCCTCCCGAACATTTCTACACATAAATCACTCTTCTCAAACCACGTCCACTTGCTTATTCATGAAAAACATTCCTGATCAGTTGCTCATGACGCCCGCCAAGGTTTTCTCCTTTTACTGAATCAACACCTCTCCTCGATACTTATCCTATAATAACCTCTTTCGTGATCGATACCTCATTACATCAATATCAATCTTATTAAATTTTCTGCCGTGAGTAAATTTCCGCGAACATCTTACCAAGGTGTCGAACCAGCTACCTGCTACTTGTCGCAATCTCTTTTTCTCTTAAACCAGAATTTAAAGAAAAAGAAAAAAAAAAGAAGAGACAGCGAGAGGAAAAAAGTGCAAGGCCGGCGAAAAAAGAGGGCGATCGCGATCACGATAAGCGGAGACTAATTAAAAACGAGTAAATTAGACTAACCAGTCGAGTAGACTCGGTTCGTGATCGGTGTTCAGCCACGCAATAATTCCGCGACGAGATTCTCCGTTCTCTTTCGTTTCCCGTGAGCCAGGTAGCACTCGATCTCTCTCGTTTCGAGGCGGTTTTTTAGCCGCGTTCCTTTCGAGCCCTCCGCCGCCTACGGGCGTTTCATTAATCTCGCGTCTCTCAATTTATTTTGTACGTCTTGTTAGGTGCCCCGGCCCGTTCTCGGGTGGTTATGTCTCACTCAAGAGGAGAGAACGCGCGCGATCCCGTGCTGGGTGATAATGAAAAGCGGACGCCCGGACAGGAGGAAGTCCACGGCGTTGGAAGGGGACCACGGAGGCGAGGAAAAAAGGAAACGAGAGGCGAGCCGGCCAACGCTGAAAGTATTACCGGCACGATCTTCCCGTTTGCCACAGCCGTGAGCAGTGAGTCATGGATTCGTTCGAACCAGGCTAGGCGCTCATCTGCGATTGCGATGCCTCGCTTTTCGCGCTGGAAATTCAACGTGATTACCGTGCGCGTAGATCGCCGATGAAATAATGCCTCATTTTTTGCGTATTAGCGGTGAGTAATTGTGATTCGATGGTGGAAAGTAAGATAATTTGGCGTGAGACTGGGTAAAGGATTATGTGTGAAGAAAAGTCAGATACTAGAAAGGTCTAGTCGATTTCTCAGGCAAACGTGTGAAATACTGATCGTATTGTAAACGCTCGTAAGCTTCGAAGCTGTACCGCGTGTTTAGTTCAATTGTACTTTTTGAGATGTTTGGTTTAGAATTTCTTGGGACGAGTTCAAAAGCAGTAAATACTTTGCAGAGATACGACAAAGCGTAAACATCGGAAACAAAAGAAATTTTCAAAATCAGAAATCTATATGACAAATTTTTATAAATTATAATTCAATTATCTCCGACAAAAATACAATCGAACGTTTAAATTCCTGTAGAGTCTGCCGAACGATTCCACCCACGTTCTTACAATCGTATTTTGATCAGTCGCCAAGCAACTTACAGCATCCACGAAACGGCATCGGGTCGTGACAAATCACCCCTAACAAAGCTTCTGTCGTCATATAGGATCGGTTCGAACGAGGGAATCGCGTAATTAACGTGTCTGATCATCGTGCTCATCTCTTAACGCGACGTGGCGGCCGATCAAAAACGTTCTCCTTATCGTTTCCATCTATCTTTCATCTGTGTTCATCCCATAGGACCGAAAAAGGGGACTCGCCCGGTGTACTGCTGACGTGTCCCTCTTTGACGAGCCACCACGGGGACGTTTCGTGACCCGCGCTTGCAAACTCATTGTTCCACATGCTTTCTTCAAATCTACGCTCAATCCTAACGTAAACATCCTAATAGCGAGTTAGTAAATAACGATGGCCAAAGAGGACAACGAGCTTGACAATATTCTACCGCAAGGATTTTCATACAACGTGCGCGTTCGAACACAGAAAACTTGATTTTTGTGTCGAGACATTAGCATATTCGGAAAAATTCTAAATTAATACTTCGGTAACAGAGTTTATTGATATAATTTGTAATTGGCGCTTCATCAATTTTCTACGTCTGATATCGTTCAATAGCCAAAGATTAAGTACTAATTTTAATAAATCAATTTCGAAAGATAATTGAAAAGTACCGAGTACCAAATTAACCATTTATAGCCCCTTTTCGCTATTGTTTCGCGTCGCAATAATCGTAAAAAATATGGAAACGATACCCGCGCACCATAGCCAGCTGAAGATCATAGTATTCAGAGAAAGTTTTATTAAATTATTATCGGTAATAACTACGGTAGTTGAAAGAACGATGTTTGTCGCTGAAAAGGAATTGCGAGAGTGCTACAAGAATCGAGAGTTCGATCGTGAGGGTTCGGAGAAAACAGAGACGAACGTGTAGGGAGAAAAGCGACTAGGAAAGCGTTGCCTCGACGTTAATTAGAAAGACAATCCTCATCAATCATGTTACGCAAATTCTGTTCTACGTTGTGTTTTAACGGTTTTACGTAAGCATTCTGATGCGCGATACGTGCGCGTAATTAGCGATTCATTTTTCTTGCGCGCTGTCTACCACGGGTAAAGGCAAGCAGCTCTTACGACACACGGCGTGTTATTCGATTCCCGAACCCCCACGAGGATGATACGCGTTTATTGGCGACACGAAATCGATCACTCTTAACCGCGCCACCATGTTTTCGTACTTGTGCTTTGACGACCACTCGCGCCAATAGAAAGACGAATAGACTGTCTTTTAGAGTGATTCAACGTTTGTGAGAGATTTTAAGCAGATTCTAGAAATAGGTATTCACCTACTGCCTTTTCGAGTCCTTTGTCTATAGCTTTTCAATAAGTAATCAAAATGAATGAAAATCAATGCCAAGTCTGAAAAATATAACGAACGAAGTAACGATTCTCAATTATACTTTTTTTATCTTATTGAGTGTTGCTTTCACTGTATAACGATACAACATTTCTTTCCCATTCTTTGATATCTGTATAAAGGTTCGCTGATTTTCCCATATCAGATAACGCTATTTTCGATTATTCTAATTGTTAACTGTAAATTTTCGTAATTATTGCTCAAATATACCGTAAATAAAACGAAAGACGGCATTGTTTATAAAATAACCTGACAGTGAGCCGAAGGAACGCGATATCAAAACGAGTACAGTAAAAGTTGTAGTAAAATTTCTCAAAAAGAATATTCAGCCTGTTCATGGAAGATAACACGAGAACGAAACATCCGTGGGCGATTAAAAGTCGCGTTAATTAACATCGGCATAATTACCTGTTACAAGACGATCGATTCCAGCTGGAGGAGACACGGACGTATTAATTCGTGGCAGGAAGACCGGGCGAGTCTCTATCACGGCGTTCTGGATATTCCATTTCCACCTCGTTGCACGGTACCACGGTGATATAAATGCTAATTCGTGACGGGCATCTCCGATCGAGACTAGAGGAATCCGTACCTAATTTTCCTGCTGCCAAGGGATTCGCCGCGGAATAGAGACAGCTGTTTCTCCGCAGGAACACGAGAAACACGTCCCACTTTTCGCGCCAACTTTGACACATGCGCCCCGCGTGCAACGTTTTAATTGCATCCTCATTATTATCTGTGTAATTTCGTTCGATCAATTTTCCATGTGTTTTCGGCGAATACGCCTTTTCCTTGTGGTGATAATATCTGAAAATGAAACATATGGTGTTACTCGCGAATTGTTCCACTAGGTCGTAACGTATGAAGTGTCCACCTTTTTGGATTAGTGTTAATACTACTTTCAAAAAGCGATGCAAATTTCAATTGCATAAAATTAGAAACGACAACGACGAATACTTGATTACATAGCGTCGCCTTTGTCAGAAACTGTATGAACATTACATACGCTTTGTGATTCAGGAGCTATGAAATTTCAAAGTGAAAAATTTCAACGCTTCAAAAATTTCGTTACATACGGTTTCGATTGAAGAATTAGAAAAATTCAGAAATAAAAATAACTCGAATTTCTTGAATATTCGCGCTGAACGGTTTCCAACAAAAGATACGTAAAACCAAAAGATACGAATCGAAATTCGATTCTATATAAATCAGATTGCTCATAAACAATATATTTCTCCGTACTGGTTTCTACATGAATAATTCGTAGTGTTTAAATGGACATCTCGCACGTTATCAACCTACCACATACTCAAAAGCAACTTGAAACAGTGATTATTCTTATTTTATTTGATTTTCAGTCGAAGTTTCGTATGATAAGTTAAGAGTGAAATGAAAGTATTTTAAAACTGAAACAGTATGCTGATTAATTTCAATAAATCAAAAGATATAGAGAAGGAGTATCAAGCGTGGGCAGAGTCGATACACCTACGACGAAACACGACAACCGAGGAAACCGGAGGAGGGTTATTAAGACCAGTCAACATGTACGCTGCGTTTCGTACGAATATCACTGGATATCGCGTGAGGAACGGTCTTCTCGCTCGTAGATTGCATGCGCCGAACGTGTTACTGGCTTTGTCCACGTAAATTAATTATCTTCCACTATTTGTTCTGTTTCGCGAGCAACAAACACCATCGCGTGTGCACGTCAATGGACTCGGACATCTCGTACGTTTTTGATAGAAACGACTTTGAACGAGTACAGAAATTGAGAAACATATTTTCCTGGGCTATGTCCGAGAGTACTACCATTAATATAACATAACTGTTCGGTTTGTTTTAGGGCAATACATATTTTTCTTAACGTTCCGCAAACTTCGAAGATATGAAAATATAGAAATATCTAATAGTTCGTCATTCGCGATTGTATCACGGTGTTGATTATATTGCCTACTACATTGGAAAATATTCGAAACGATATCGAGTAGAATTCGAGAATATTATTTATATCTGTCGCGTTAATCGAGCCGATTACAAGAGGCGAATTTACCAGTTTTCGAGGTAAACTGATAACCAAGCATCACGTGTCCTATTATCGACCACCGTGCTAGGCAATAAATGTCGATATATGCCTACTGGCACATGCGCGTGTAATCGAGTCCCCGTATGTTTCATCCTATCAGAGCTCCCATAGACGATGGCATCATTGATAGCGCGAAGACATCGCACGATAGATTCGCGCAGGACGTGCCTTCTATTTTGATCGCAACCACGAGAAATCCGATTGCACCTTGATTATTCATCCATCCAACGATTGCTCCCTGGTTGCATTTTTCGTCACCGTTCCATACTATGAGCGTTAATCTAATCGTGCAGCTCGTTTTGATCGGAACGATCGAAGTCGATGAAAGAGGCGGAAATGGAATCGCAGATTGAACGAGCCGACAAAACCGTGTACAACTGGACAGAAATACATGTGGAGTCATCGTAAATGTAACACAGTGTATCGAGGAAATCATCAGGCTGGAAGCGAGCGCTAAAACGGAGAAGGGGTCGTAAGACTTTTGTCCGATGGATCGAGCAAAGTTTCTTCCAACTGTATGAATAAAATAGGCTGACGTGATAAATCGTTGTTGCGCGTTTCTCTTTCTCTTTTACGCGTTACGTTCGAACGTAGACGCTAGTCCGATGGAAACCAGTATTTAGTTTAGGGGTAGGACAAGTCCAGTATGACAGAGAAGCTGTAGAATGAAACGACAGATAAAACAACACTGTGAAACGAACGAGGATAAAAGATAGATCGAGCTACCGGCTGATAACACCTCATCACTCGATTATCCAGCCTTCAGTTTCGAATATTCAACGTTGCACCGCATCGAAAATATTACGAAGGCTATTCAGGTTCTGATTAATCGAGATGAACAGTACCGATAACTGTAACAGAGAAATCTGCGAGTAGAACTGATTGCGGATGTTTTGTCTATGCCACTTTGTACTAGGCGTTCAATGCTGGGATATACGAGTCATAATATACTGTTTTATATAAATGACAGTGTTTTTTAAATTTCTAACACAGGCAAATGTTCGGTATTAACCGATATAAGACTTCGCAAAAATCTCTCAAACGCCTGTCATCCTGTACAAATACCAGAAACTCTACAAATCAATTGTCTAACCAGTACGGTCTCAATCCCCTTCGCTTGGGAAGTTGACTTCGGTCGACATCAAACGATTCAAATTAATTCCAAGAATTTTTTACTATACTTTTACTATTCAAAACTTTCCGTTTAAAATAATCTCCATTGGAATTTCTTTCCCCTTTTTCTTATTATACACGCGTACTGTGCAACCTCAACTTACGATAAGAGCAGTCGGAATTAATTCTGACAAACTACACACTGGATTTACTTGTATCACACTAGACGTCAGAATCAAGATAATTCCCTACATTTTGTATCATATACCGTCTATTATCCACTCTGGATATACCTAACATAGAACAACACCAACCCCACGGCTTCCATCGGAAAAGATCCATCAAACGATCCAACGAGAATATCGAATGTCCCTTTTCGCAGCTGCTAATCATGCCGCCGAGCGAAGCGATTGAAAAAGCAAGAGAGAAAGAGAGAGAGAGAGAGAGAGAGAGATCGCGCGCGCAGGAACGGGACAGCCGGTTAATTTGGTAGACTCGAGCGGATCTAAAGCGGAAGGTGGTAAAACTGAAAAATCAAGGGTCCCGGGCTCGGCGCGGGTCGCGCGCTCCGCTTCGCCTCTGGTGGGGGTAATAACGTGAAATTAGGAGCTAATGTGGATCGATGTGCCCTGCCGACGTCGTGGCTCGACTGTTTTAAGAGCGATAATAAAAACGAAACGATTTCGCGGAGGCTTCGGGCCCCTGCAGCGTGGAGGACGCGACGAGGGGAAACCAACGGCACGCGGGCGGAAGAGGCGTTTCCAGCGAACGCGACTTCTTCGTCCAACTTTTGCCCCGCCTACGCCTCCGTCGTTCTCTGCCCCCACCAGAATTCCCCTAGAGAGAGGGGTAAACTCCCCACTGTTGGTGTGCTTCGATTGCCAACCGACGTAGGGAACGTTCGCCTGGCGCAAGTCGCCATGGAAACCGACGAAAAGCGTCGCCCGGGATTGTTCGAAACAATTATCCGCCGCTCAATTCCACTCGTGCTAGTTCTATGTATCTCTTTGGCCGCGGTGCCTCCGCCGGATGAGCTGCAATCTTTTCTGCTAAATAAAAATGTCCCGAGTCGCGAGAAGATCCTCGATCCTCCGACGTTTCTCCGCCTTTGATTCGTTTTTCACCCTTAGCCGCCTCGAAGAGCAAGGACTGACTGTTTGACGATGTCTCGGACGTGTTCGAAGAGTTCATAGATTGGCCCGATGGTAAGGGAAATTGGTAGATCGGCCGTTACGAGCAGGTTTCAATTGGTATATCCTAAGTTAGCTGGGGCCGAGGTGTTCTATCGATGGTTATTGGTGCTCAGTGTGTAATTTTGGCTAGCTCCGGTGCTGAGTCATATTTGGAAAGCTGGAATGGCTGCGCTGATGTTGGGATTACACGATTGGATTCGGTCAATAGGCTTCAATTCGAACACCATTCCAACCGATGATTGCTAGATCGTTGCGTCAAATAGATGGCGCGTACCTATTGTGTGTAGATTTGTTGCGCAATATAACTGGATGCGAATTATAATTGGCACTTGAACCATTTTATTTATAGACCGGCTTAATTTGACTAATTGTTCTATGGAAAGTTGAACGAACGTCACGTCTGAAGCTTAAAGAAGTTAGGGACGAGCCAATGTTACATAGAATGCTCTACGATCTTTTTATCAGCAACTACGCTTTCTCGTTCAATTAGTGTCCGATTCGGTAACTATTAATAAATCTAAACTTTTTATAGGAAAGAAGATGCTGTGGAGTTTCTGTATGAAAAGAGGAGATTTGAAGATGTAACTTTGCTTTCCGATCCCGTCGATAAATTCTTCTTGCGAACTAAATTAAACAGAATTCCCTCGAAGCGAGAAAAGTAATACAGGCAAGATGAAATTTCAGAAAGAAGGAATTAGTTAAACCAACTTCCACTGGATCGCCGGTACTGTCGCGCTACTTTTCTTGAATCGCACAAATGGAGTGGAAAAGTATAGCTGTGAAATAAACACGCATAAACACACCAGACTGGGACACCGATCCCCTAAATACTTTAGACGATCCGCGCGGGGAATAGGGGAAAAAGTATTCCGCAAATGTTTCCCGGAATATGGTTGAATAGTGGCTACGTATTCCACTCGAGTTTTACTTTAGCACACCTAAGGAGGTGGTGTGTGTAAGAGCTTGCGTGGTTAAGGGTACCGCGATTCGAGCAAATGTGTTTCACGCTCCGCTAAGCGACGGCTCGATTGGAGATCAGAAAGATGTACGGCATCGCGACTGCCTCCTTCGAATATAAAACTTTACGTACAAGCGAAATGAAAAATTCCGTACACTCCATAGAAAAATTACGGCAACCTCGCCAACAATTCGTGCGGTGTCTTACGCGTTAAACGACTTTTAATAGCGTTAATTGAATTAAGATCGTACTTCGATACGTTGCGACAGTGACTCTGCTTTGTTTCGTGTTACGTGCAATAACGTCTCGCTTCTTTTCTTTTTAACTCGTGTAAATTTCGTTAACAAATATACGATGCGCAATAAGGACGTTGAGTATATTACGTTCAATTTTTGCATACACTGCATCGATAAATAAATGAAGAACTGAGTTACGATTGTTGATACAGCAAGGTAGGTAGAATCGCGACAGACTATGAACTTTCTAGGAGGACTGTATACGAAGCCTGTGTTATTTCCGTGAACATCCAGATATCGTTTCCGCATCACGTCTCTGCTATTCGCCTCGGTTCACCTGGAAATAAATATGTTTCCCTTATCGTTCCCGGCTGGCCGATCAGGGAACAACGATTCCTACTGTTCCAAAGGGCTAGAAGAGGGATAAAGCATCAGAAAATCCCTAGTACAAGGTGTAACACCACGTAAACACCGCCGTTGCAAGCGTGAATTCCGCACCTGGATCGTTCGTCCGCGGGAGAAACGAAAAGTTCGACGCCAATTCGTAGTGGCACGCTTTTTCACGAGGCAACTCATAATTATAGTTATCTGAAACGAATCAGACGCGAAAGAGACGGTAATTAAGACAGCCGAACCATCTCTCCGTCGCTTCTTATCTACATCTTTATTTTTTATTCTCCATCGGCGCCAATTAACAATTCGGGGAAAGAGATTAAAGATCGAGGATCGATCTCGCGGCAAGATTACAGCGGCAGATTAACGTCGTTATTAATTATATGTTACTCTTCGTTCGACTTTTCTCTCGTTTATCTTAATTAATTGTTCCCCCTATATAGTCGCCAACCAATCTTGTTTGCTACACCTACCTGGTTAACGAGTGTCGTAGATGTCTTGCGGATATTTATGTTGCATCTGGTGATCGTGGAAAATATTTAACTGTGATTACTATTTCACTGCTGATACGTAAATAGATACCTACATATTTTAATACAAATATCTTCGAAATGACAGATTACAACGTACGAATAGTGTCTTGTAGCGTTTACTAAACATATTTGAAGAATATTATGCGAATGGTTAGGTGATTGTCTTTTTTTAATTTAACTGTAATTTTCAACCGTATGATATTAGGTAATATTAATAACAGTGTGATTAGTTTTAATTGTTATTAACGACTGTGTATTATCAATGGTAATGTTATTGTGTAATATAGTGTACGGTTGTATAAGAAATCACCATTGCGAATAAAATGTGCTGTATGAAATTCTGCTTGCGCGAACAATTAACCGTAATACTCAACTTCCACATATCGTTTCTTTCAGAAAAATAGACAAGTATTTCCGACCTTAATGGAAAGCAGAGGTCTCTGTAAAATTTCTATTTTGCATGCAATTTACATTTTACCCTAATTGGTGGTAGAACGTTTACAGAAAATACGTGAAACTGTCTATCAGGATTTTAGCCGTTCAATTACGAGATGGTAGAGAATTTTACAGTCAATTACGACATGGTTAACAGCTATGTTAACGGAAAGAATATGGATTTAACGGTAATTCCAAGCAGTACGGTTGCGCAGAATGATTCAGATGCTCATTGCCACGAAGCTGCAATGCCGTTTGGGCATCAATAACGTCTAATCACCCTGACGTAGAACCGATCCTGCTTGGTCCTGCGATGCAATTTCGTCCTCTAAGCGTTCGCCACAAATCACACCCCGACGCGATTTGGGAACCCCCGTTCGACATTTAAACTCGGCCGGATTATGGTCGAGAGCCTCTTGCGCGGCCGATAATTAATCGTTTCGATCTGTTTTACGATCGTCTCTGATCACGCCGTTCTAAAGTGTTTAAAAGAATTCCAAGTACATTTTCAGGCCAGAGCTAATATCTTTTTTTCACCGACCGGCAGATCGTGCAAGTTTCCCGTCGAACTAAAATCATTTTACTCGCAAGAAATAAAATTTCACCTTTAAAAATAATGGGCATATTAGACAGGTGCCATGATTGTACGTTTCAAATTTACATAGATTTTATATGATGTGATCGATATTCGTTCGCGGTGCAGCCTCTACGAGGTGAATGTATTTCTTTTGTTCCGATTTCTTCAAATCGTAACAATGATATTAACATCCAACACCAGCGGATGTTTAATTTATATAGCACAGATCTGAGCTTCTAAATACGACTCTCGCAACTGTGAGAGTAGTAATAGCGCAACCTAAACGAAGAAAAATTGTCGAGCGTTAAGGGTTAAATTAAATTCTGAAACGCGCACGCTACGTTTCCCAAAGCGGAGTAATTTTCCAATTCATCTTCCGATGTTTTAACACACGCGCGAAAATCAACTAACCGTGAAACTCTTATCGTGCCATTCGTTCCCCGCGCGTTCTCTCTCCTCCGACTCGAACATAGATTACCCGAGAAGTGCTTATAATCCCTGTCCGTAACTTAATTTTTGGTGGTTTGTATCGAAAAAAAAAAAAAAAGAAAAGAAAAAAAGAAAGACAACGTCGCGACTGTGGATAGTATCTGGCCGATACCAGGAACGCTCGTAATAATTCTCGCTTAACCATGTGCCGGATATAACAGGGAAATAACGATGAAATAACGACGACGGAAACGTCGTCCATGGCAACACGAGATAAATATTCGCTTAATGTGATCAGCGTTCCGTTTATAACTGCTAACGGTTCTTCCTATTTGTTTGGGGAAAAGGTAATTTTCTTACGCTTCTTACGTCGCTGTTTTAATCTGCCTTCTAATGGACACGCCGCAAAGAATTGTTCATTGTTTCGTAATGATGATCGTAATCGTTGCGAATTCTCTTGCACCGTGTCGAGGAGCGAGATGAATTAACATCGATTTCTATTTAACAGCAATATCGCTCTCATACAATTTAATGCGCTAGCGTTTTCAATTTACATAATTTATATTATTAACCTTAATGTGTTACCCACTTTTAAAAGTAATCATACCTTTTTCTTTTCTTTTTGACAGGATGTTACTTAATTGCAAAATTAATTATGAAAGTATCTTCTATTAGTTCATTCTTTATGATATATTAGAATATTATGAAATGATAAAATTGATTTTTAAACGCCGGCTGTATAATAATAAAATTGAGGTTCGTAATTGGTCAACTCTTGTGGAACCTGTTTTATCGCTCGTGAAGCTCTTTATCCTTATAAATGTACAAGGCTTTTCTAAACTCATAGACAACTGACATCGATTCAAACAAGAGACACTCGTATTTAAAACCATTAATCACATGGACAAATGGCATATTTTATTACAATATAGATACTACTATTGGTAGGTTCTTTAATAGATAATTTTAATTTATAGCGCCAGCTGACTGCATAAGCAAATAGTAAATGCTTCTTCTAGTCGTTAATAAGGAAATCACGCTGTAATAACACATGTGCATCCGAATGTTCGATTTGCAATGCAAATAGTGTGCGTGGATGTGTGAGAGACACAAAGAAAATGTGACACAAATTATGATCGATACGTCTGCCTATTATTCCATAATTTTCAGCATAAGAAATATTTCTCCACACAGACCCAGCCTACATTAATTTACCATTAATTTCTACTCCGATAAAATTCAGCTACTATCACCAAAAAATCGTTCAGAATATCTTATGAGAGGTAATATACTACAACGATAAATCGCGTAAAAAAATAGAACGAGGCATTTTTCCCCTATCCACCGAGTAACGAGACAAACAAGCTCCCGAACAAACTGCGCAAGAGACTCGCCTCAATCAGGCGGCGAGGAACGAGCAGAAAAAGAGAAGCTCGATAAAGTAGTGGCGGCGGGCGGTAGCTCCGTGAGATACACGGTACGGATTTTCGAAACGTATCTCAATTACCTCGGCGACTATAATTAACAAAAACAACGGACCAGCGGCTGGCGGTGGCCGGAAGTTCGGCTATTTTGTTATCGAGCTACAGGAACGGTCGATGCTGGAACCGCACAATTACCCGCCGCAGAATGTACAGCGTTCGGAATAGCTGCACGCGGAATCGCGCTGCAGATTAATTGTAACTGCATCGTGGCTACCGATTTGCCTAATTAATTCGGTTACTAATGGCCGCCGCGGAATCCTCGACTTCCGAGGATCGAACGTGCCCGCAACGCCATTCGCGTCCAATGCAATTGAACCGGATCGGAGCTAGGGAATGGGAACGCAGAATTCCACCGGCTGCCAGGCGACGATGGAAACTCGGGCACACGGAATTAAATCGTCAGAAATCTTGGCTAACCTGCCGCTCTTCCCCGTCGATTCGATTAATTCCGATCGATTCGGTCTCGGCGCGCACCTTCCACCGGTTTACTGTTCAAGCTCCGCTACTTTCCTCTCAATCTCGCCTTTCTTCGAACTTCGTTCCGTAATATCAATTCGACTCTGATGTTTTTTCAGGGTATTTCGAACGCGTCCGAGATTTTCTGGATTATTTTAATTGAATTACGAAATGCGACGTAAGGTCTGTACTGATGTTATCGTTGATTAACGTAGCAGCTTTCTAATCATGATTACAAAATGAAAAAATGTTATCAAGTATAAAATTTCGTAATTTATGTCGACATTTATTTTTCTACTTCGAGAAGACACTCGTAATTTTTATAAATTAACGCAACGGTGTAACTTGAAAGACCAATTCGGAAAATGTCCATTTTGATTAGACCGATGGTACGGTTAGTGTAAACTATTCTCTCGTCTTCTTATAGATGCCGTATAGATATTGTATCTTTGGAAAAATAATTTACATTACAATTATCAGGACGTGTATCGATTCCATATTTCGTAAAAATTCCTCCGGTATTTTTCAGACTCGATCTCCTTCCGTAATCTCCTCGTTTACAGTAGCCCGAAAGCGGTTCAATTTTCATCGAGGTAATGTGAGGGCATAATGATCTCGCGAGCAGAGCGGAGCGTTTCTCGGTCGAGACGCGGCGATAATGGATTTTTCACAGTAACCGCGAAATGGCGTGCCACCAGGAGGAGCGCAGGCCCGACCGCAACAATCATCGGCTTGTTTGTCGAACAAAACCGCGAGGACGTGACCGAGGAACGTTAAAGAGAGCGAAGAAACGAGGAACGGGAGGATCGAAGGAGGACGAGTCAAGAGAGAAGTCTATATCTTGCTGAAAGGAAGGTAGCCGATCAAAAGATATCAGCTTTGAACGTCGAGGAGTTTCGTCGATGCTTCCAAGACCAGAAGCTACCACAAAAGATCCCAGCACAGATACGAACGTGGCGTACTTCTTTTTTTTTTCTCTTCTCTTTACGATCCCTTTGCTTTCTCCTTTTTTCCTTCTTCCCTTCTCTCCTTTTTTCTCCCTCTCGTTCGCTTCTTCTCTGGTGAAATCGTCGGGCTCCACGATTTCACGTCGTAAATGGTCGCTCCAAGGAGATCGACGGGTCCATTGAAAAGCTCCAAGGAAGAAGCGATTGTATTATAAATTGAGATACAAGGTATCGGTGCTCGCTCGTCTGTTTGTTTCTACCTCGGCCGATCGTACCATCCGCCGACACCCAGTTGCCCGAGGTTTTAATTGATTCGCTTCACGAATCGTTTTCTTGCAATTCCAACGATCGTTCGAGGTTTAATCAGAACAGGCTATTCAATCTTTCATACCGTTAGTCGTGCTATCTCCTCTGTGGAAAAAATTCCTCTTTCAATAGAGAACACCCTATGAATCGGAGCTGCCAAGGTATTATACCCGACGACCATGACTATATAAATATCTTTGTCCAACGTCTCTTCGCCTTCGAATCTTCCCAATCTCATCTATCAAACACCGTAAGTTACAAAAGCAAATCGTCTCCTTCTAGTATATTACACAGATCTACATATCGTTCCACGCGCTTGAGAAACAAGCGATCAATGAACGATAGATACCGTCTGTGCTTGTCTTCGTAGAAGCGATACAAAAACGACGAAAGAATAGTAGGCCGTATCGTGGAAATTAAAAGTAATGGCGACATCAAGCAACGGATGGCGTGCCGTGGCTAATATACGCAGCCCCCCTCTGGAAAAATTAAAATAACGGCTTGATTTATCGTGGAAGTTCTCACGGTCGAGGAGCGAAAAAGTTTTCGCCACGGCGAGGGATAAGGGCGAGATTCTGGCTGGTCGCGGTCGTCGTCGTTGCCACGAGAAAAGGAAGTTTCCTCTCTTTCTCCGAACGGTTAGCACCCCCTCCGCGCCCCCGTCCGGCGCCGTTCTTTATTCAAAGTTGTAATAACGTTTGGCAGATGTTTCTGATATAGTGGCGAAGCCCAGCGCCGCTTTATTCCGCGAACTTTTATCGAGTCAATTTAAGTTGCTGCCAGGGACTGGCTTGCGTCCGCTCGCCTTTCTTTTCTCTTTCTGTTACCACCTCCCCCTTTTTGCTCCCCTTGAGTTTCACCATCAGTGGGATATATCTACGGTTTTCTTCTAAAACTTGGTATCCATATTCATTGTGATGCCGTGGCTTCTTTTCGATGGGAACTTCCGGCCTCGCGGATAGATTTTCTTAATTTTATGCCGGCCAACGGCGGGCAACTTTGAAATTAGTTCGACGCAATGTCGGTGAAACAACCGAGGCGAGAAGTGGAGTTTCTGGGGGGAATAAAGCTCGTCGCGTGCTGCGCTTTTCACGACCACGCTTTCTCTTCTCTTTACCTCGATCTTCCTTTCTTTTTCTGTTCCCTTCTTTTTTAACAATTTGTCGTGGAGTTTTCATGGTTTTACAAGTTTCGTTACAAAAAATTGATATCGAACCTGTTTATTTAGTTGGTTAATTATATGCAAGTTTCTTTAGACATTTTTTCCACCAGACGTTCTAGTTTCTTTTCCCATTTTTAGAAAGAACGTTGAACTGAATAAAAATCGTAACCCGGTTCGTCGGACGATTATTAATTTTATGCATGTCGAATACCGGGCTTCCTGTAACAAGCACCATATAAATTCTAGCACACGTATTATGCCGAACTAGTATCGATACGCAGGACAGGCAAATATAGCGGGGCTTAAACCTGCCGATGTAACTTTATTTCAGCTCACGTGCGAATCCAATCCAGGCATGATTTTCCATTTCAAATCGAGCGTATATCAAAAGTCGGGCCGTCTCATCCATATCAATCGAAGAAGGGTATCGCGCTTCGTGTAGCTGAATTACAATAATTCTTTGAATCTATAGAAAAATTGTCAGGCTACATGAAATACACACGCACCCTGGCAACTCTGTAGCTCTTCCTTCGACTTATTTCCATAAGCAAATCCATTTCTGACAGAAGTACGGTACAGCCGATTTACCGACCGAAGAAATCATCGAAGAAATACAAATGTGAGAATAGTGTCTCAAGATAGTTTTAAATGAAGCAATTGTTTCAGAATGGGTGAATAAATGAAAAAGTGACTAATACGTATTATCCTTGAGCATATTAAAATAGACGAGGCCACTTGGTGGGTTAGTGTAATTCGATGTTAATTTTATCTTGCTCACCCATGTGCATGGATTTTCACTGAAGAATCGCTCAATATTTGAAAAGTCCCTGATAAACGGTTTGATAATCTTATCAGAAAAAGTTGACCGAATGGTATTTGAAAACATTTGTTTTTGTCAAACTGCAATGAATCGCGATGTGTCTTGGTATCTTTAATTTGTTTAAACAGTGGAGAAAATTTAATGTTTTATATATGTAAATATATTCGAATGATGTATGATAGGAATTTTAGATAGTTCATACGGGCGTCATCTACATTTACTTGATTCATACACTGCTGTTCCTTTATTGGAATTCAACTATTTCTTTATTGTAGTTTATAGTTTATCTTCTTTTGCTTAAACTACCATTAAAACAAATACTTCAGCCTTAAATATTTAATGCTGTACAATAACTTTTATATTCTATAATTTCTATGAAGAATTCAACAGTTTTCCAATAGTATGGAATTTTAGGCTTCTACCTTACCAACAAACGTTATGAGAACTAAACGACCAAACGTCCGTCTTTGTTAGCAACCAATACGGCTAACTTATATCCTCTGTAGTTATAGTAGCTTTTTACAGGTTACTGTATATTTAATCGTGAACAAAACAGTCCAAAATAATTTTCCAATATCAACAACGGATTCAAAGAAAATTTCAAAACAAACTTATCAGCTAATTGTATATGAAATAATACGATTTCCAACGATAAACTAGGATATAATTTATAATGACGAAATATTTTATTACAGAATTTGTATCAGATCTTTTTATTAATGGAAAATAAATCTACGAGCATATAGAGTGCTTCGTTCAAGAAATCATACGGATGAAACTGGAAGAACGTGAGTGGAAGTCCAAGGTACATTAGTCACATATCAACGCTAAGGTGTTGCAGGTGTTCGCATTTCTAAGCTACAAATAGACGCACGAAGGGTATACCCGTATTAACATAGAATAACCTAATATTAACGTACATTATTGACCTCTTTAGAAAACAAAGTATGTAGATTATACAAAAACACAGGAATCCGTGGAATGAATTATGAAATTCCATTGCCCGTTAACTATCAATTTGCTTATCTATATTTACACGGATCAAAAGTACGAACCATTCGTCAAATTTCAAATTCTAACGTCAACAGTGAAATTGATAAATTGCCAATTTCTGCGCAAACAAATACAGTTATTTCGTCATTATCCTATACAAACAATCCCGCGGCTACTTTTCTCCAGAGATCAAAAAAGGAAAAAAAAAGGGGAAACAGAAGATTTCATCGACACTTCGTATTAGCATTACCCATTTCCCCGAATCTGGAGCTCGACCCCACACCGTTTCGTTAACACGTGCTCGTGAGAGACCCGGTTCGAGCAAAAGTGAAAAGCAGCCTGGAAACCGAGCACGACCTCAGGAGTCCCATACGGGGACAATGGCCGCCGATTAGACGACCTCTTTGGGGTATTCCTTTTGCGAGAGAACTGGCGTATACATTTGGGAAACGCAGGTAGTCCCAGGTATGCACCTGCACACACCTGTAACGATCGTCTCGTCGGTGAACCCAACGACACCCGAGGAACAGGTAAAACATAGCCACCTATGGAGAACGAGAGGGGACCGACGAATCCACGCGTCGACAGTGCCACGAGCCACCTGTAATGTGTGTAACGGTACAGAAGGAGCGTACGGTGGCGCCGATCGTTGGCGACGCGAACTAAAAGTCTTCTTAGGCGAGGTCGAGCGACCGCATACCACGATCCGGAATCGCGTTGAGAACGCAGTCGGTGTCCGGTCGTCCGGGAACGCTCGAATTGCTAAGAGAAACGAGACGTTCGAGGTGTCCTGGAAGGACGACGTCCACCGCTTCCAGCGGCAAGTTCAAGTGACATCATACTCGTGAAAATACGCGTGTGATCCTGATTGATCCGAGGATTCCATCGATCCTCCTCGGTACTCGCACCGGTCGCGCCTTCGTTTTCCTCTCCGTATCACTTCTCCTTTCCACCTTCCTCTCCTTTGTTCACCGCTCCCGTACCATCCTCCGAGGGATCCTCGTGGCTCTGCTTCGCTTCGTGATCGCATGCACGTCATCATCGGTGAACCAACTACTCCGTCTCCCTGTGCTTTAAACAATTCTCGTGACATCGTTCTGTATCGAAGGGATTGCGTCGATAAGTCGGATCAGGGAGACCTGGACCACCGAGGAAGCTAGCAGAGTGAGTAGAAACATCGTTTACACGGGTATGCCGCTTGGAGACATCGACGCGCGGTCGAGACATGCGCCCTTGTCCGCAACGCGTTCTTTACCGCGTGGGACTTTTCTACGCGTTCTTTCTCTCATTTACGTCTTCCCCGTTTCTGTATTTGCGGATGTATATTCGTATGGAGACCAGCGTACTGGCTGATCGATTTTAAAATGGCGCGGTGCACCCGTGACACTCGAGCTACGCCAGGTATTCCTCGGTCGTCCGGATGCTGTGAGCCAGTCCGAATGCCATTGGACGTGCCTTCCAGGCCCGTATCCTTTCGCTGCCATAAACATGGAGTTTCGAGCACGCTCCCTGTGTCACGTTGCCGATCGAGGCAGACCAGTTCCTCGTCCGGAGACAACGGAATTCTCACGATCTCGCATACACCACGCACACCATGCTGCGATAGATTATTCGTTTTACGAGTGGAGGTTGTTGTAAAATGGTTGCTGGGGGAAAGGGAACGAACGGTTCGTTGGAATCGGGCGTCGATGAATAAAGATGCCCGATAGTAGACAGAATACGTAGATTTTATGGAATTCAGGTATAGGAAGCGTACAAGTAAATTACCATGGCGATAGCTGGTGATTATCGAAGAAGCTATCCTCGTTATATTGTTTATCCGACTGTCTTCTGAGTCATAGCTAATGCTCACGCTGTGATCACAGTTATTTATAATGATGCTAGCTGAATAATGGAATTGAAGCTGGATAATGAATTCTAATGTTTTTTGGGGCGAGAAATTTTTTCAGTCACAGGATTTAAATATTTCAATGTTTCCGAATATAGTTTAGACTTCCCAGTGAATTAAATTGAATATTTCTGCTGGAAACATCGGGAGCAAAATTTTATTTTTCGAAAATTTGAACACAGCCGAGCAGAAATATTCGTGTTCTATCTTGTAAATCAACCAATCGGCTTTGATATATCATCGATTAATTTTTTCGCAACATGATCAAGATACAGTTTGATCATACAGTAGATGCCAGATTAGGCGAAAGTATTCAAGGACAGTGAATCGTGTGACCTCCCGCTGTTGCTGGAGAAAGATAGTGTCCCGTTATTAACATTCATTCATGTCACGCAGAAGTTCGAACGCGTTGGAAAGATGTTAGCAAACGGAGTAGTAGTTAATTAATGAACTGCTATTCGATGCAGCGAAAAGTTCTCCCTCCCTATTTATTCAGAACGTTGACAGAATCGGATAAAACATACACAGTTTGCTTTTACGATCTTTTCTTCTGAACCTGCTGTTATTCGATCGATCCAAAATATCTAGACACTGTACTTGCCTGTCTCTGATGAATTTCATTTATTCTCAGCTCTCAGGAATGTGATCACGCTGTTTACATAAATGAAGAAATCAACGCAGCAGCGATAACAGATGCATAGATAACAGATAATTGTAAATAAATCAAACATTCGAAGAATTGTTATTCGTAGAACATATTGTTTCAATCCAATAGCGATATTCAGTGAATTAGGAAATTTCGAGTGGATGTTAATTACGCTTGTTACGCTTGTCGCTCTTAAAACTTCCAATCAGTGCATCGATAAGAAAGTAAGACTTTAGGAAGTACTTTCACCGTGAATTTTAACTCGTTTCATATCACTCGCAATCGAACTTTCAACGAACGGGCATACCAACTTCTCCCAATTACGGATAACTGCAAATATTTGCACAACCGTCGACGATATTTGCGAAATAATCCCGCGGCATTGGAAAATCTTGCTCGAATTAATTGGAAGTAATACCGAGTACCCAACTAAACCGTTCGAACATTTCAGCCAATATTAAACTACTATTCAACTAATTCAGCCTTTGGCTTAATTTCCTGGGAATCCAATTCAACGGTGTTTTGATTTATTCAATGGAACATTGATCTAATCGAAGGTGTAATCCGATGAAAATAAAAATAAAAATTCGAAAACAATTTTTCTGTGGAATATGATAGACGTTCTTTCGTTAACAAATTTCATCAATCAACACGAATTGACGATATTAACGATATCATTTAACATTCGGATAACTAAATCCTTCGAACTTCTGAATGTAAATGTCACGTTTTTATTTCATGCAAGGAATGCTTAAATATTCCTCTTCTTCCGCTCCAACAAAATTGCTTCAAATTCTACTTGTAATTTACAACGATACCGACGGAGATAAGTAATCTCTTGCGTGTCTTTTATTTCGATAAAGGAGAGGCGCGATTATGAATTACATAAGATCCTTGTATCACCGTAGTCGAGCTGCTGCTTTCTCTGTCTGACCTCGATTCTTTTCGATGTTAGATTCGGCTTCGTGCCTCCACCTCAGAAAAAAATCTGCCGTTCGATACTCTTGAATGCTTGATTCAACAACGCGCCTCAACCTCCACCTTTGCAAGAAATCTTTCACGGCTTGACAAGATAAATAAGATCGGTCTCACCTTTATTGCCAAAGCTGAAATCAAAGGTGTGTTCCGATCTTTTATTTTTCGTCTAAACACGATAATGTCAGCACGCTAGTTTCGACAATGAATATTCATCAGTATGAAATTCGAATACACAGTACGCGACCAGACGCGATTAAATACGTTTGACAGATGAACCGGGATTGCCATGTGAAATTTTCAACAATTCCCGCACAACGCGACACGTTATATCGGCGAAGAAATCAATGAGTAATTTAAGGTTCGAATATTTCTCAAGCTGTCGAAGCGTACGTCAAAAGCAAACAAAAGACAATACACCGCCGATCTACCTTCATCACGATCAGGCTGTATGTAATTGGTCGTTAATAACTGTATCAAGAATAATGCTATGAGCTACGAAACACGAGAGTTGCGTAGGAATGTCGTTAGCACTGCGCAAGAAATCGGCGAAGGGAATATGATAAAGGATTCTATATTTTTCCACGACGATTTTCTAAAGATCGACTCATTGTTTCGGAAGAAAGATACCTATCCTACTTGTCTATGTTTTCTCAGAATCGTATAAATTTTTCGACTGAGGAGAAGAAAAGTACGGCGCACGAAACAATGAATAACGAGACGCTACCATGGAACAATATTGTAACGAACGACAAAACATTTTTTTTTTTTCGCTTTTGTTCCGCAACGTTCGCGTTTTGTGACGCACAATTTGTCTTGCTGAACGATTTGACAGGAGCAAATTATCCATTTCAACGAAATGGAAGGCAATTTATTCGGTGCCCTGAAAACTTATTTCACCGTATCGTAGCTGCAATGACGATTTGTCGCTGTAATTTCGTATCATTTTCTGGGACGGGTCTACCGTTGTACGTAAAGACCTTCTGATTCTAATATCGCGTGGTCATCATTCTCAAAAAAGAATTTTCCATAACTCATAATGATTTCTAATGGGATGTCTACTGTAAACAGTGAAATGATAAATTTAGTATTTAATATTAGTCTATGAAGACTTTGCAAGTTGCAGATTGAAAAGGGCTAGAAAAAAGTATAGTTGTAATCTTACTAAAAATGTCAATTGCATCGATCCGATGTTATAGAAAATATTAAGCTGGATCATAAAATTTAAATTTCATATAATACCTGTTACATTTGCAATATCGTCCCTCCTATCTACCGCACATAACAGTTACTACCGAGTATACAGGAACTAGATATACCTACTAAACTGCTAGTACTAAACTCAGAAACTCATTTCGTCTCAATGTATCTGACAATATGAGGCACACGATTCACTCTTAAAAATTTCCCAACTCGATCAGCTTTATCAGAGATAATACTCCGTATCGATGTACGTCACATTGTTTTATACAATCATAATTTCTCAGACACCTATACGATATTCAAATTAGCTGAAATGTGTTTGCACTATATTACGGATATTTGTAAAGAAAATTTTCCTCAGTCTAACCAAAACTATATCTTAAAATTTTCTCCCCTGTCAACAAAATGCACATTTCGATCCTGTTAGAGTTCGACGATCGGTAACAACTTTGACAAATATGGCACGTCTCACTTCCTGCTTAAACCTTGGATAATTTTCACGAAAAGAAAGGCACAAAACTTTTTCTCCTCTTCGCACCTGTCCAAACAATCTCTTTACACGACTCGTGTCATTAATAATTCAGAGAGGCTCGTATATTCGCTCCGCAAACATAGAAAACAGTCGAATCGACGACTCTGATACGGGTGATTCATAACGTGTCGTTAACTCTAGCAGCCAGCCAGAGGTGTAGATACTGCAGATGCGTGTGCACACGGTCGCGAGCATCGATCATGCGAACAAATCGTCGAGTAAAAGTACTACCTCCTGGCGTCCTTCTGCGGTACTCACGCTGGAATGTATTTTGCAATCTTATGCTAATTTCGTTAGTCAGCCTGGCGGTCACTCGGTTCTCTTCGAGATTCGTGTCTACCAAGATTCGTCGCGTATTGTATACAACCGAGAATGGAATAGGAGGAGGCGTAGCCGAGACGAAACGATGGAACAATAGCGGCGGCAATTTGGCCTTTCGACACCATCGATTGTCCATTGTCCTTTCTTCTATCCTTAAACGCGTCCCATTGACTGGGACGAAGAAAATGGCGAAGATCGTTACGTGCAAATATCTTTTTACACTGACATTGAAATGTTTATGACCGATCGTTGGATGAACGACGAGAAGTAGTAGGTGGTAACAGTCCGTTTTATCGGTAACATAAACCAGCTGCCAGTCTGTGTCGCAATAGAGAGTTAGTTATTGATGAACATAATCAGTGCTGCAACGAAAGACGTTTTCGTGCGATCGTGGGTGGCACACGTTGGATCAAGACGAGAAGCGTGGAATGGAAGATTCTAGATGAATGGTAGTTGGCAAAACAGATTTCTATCGGGCGACGAACAGAATCCTGTAGTTTTGTAGACAGTGCATTTTATCCCAATTGATTTAAATGCGATAAATTACTTCTAAAAGCTGTTCGTAATTTGGATGTATTTTTCGAAACACTGGTATGTGGCTGTGGTTTCTGAAATCTTTCTTCCAATAATTTTCGTGTTATCTTCATCAAGCCACGGTATCGATAAGAAGGACAGCAACTTCAGTGTATCGTTGGTATTAAAATACACCGCGAAGACTTTATCGGCTGCCATTGTATTCACAATCGTTTTCTGAGTTATGTAGCAAACTAAATGATAAACGAATGGTAGACACGATCCTTCGAGAATAAAATGTCAATGGTACGAGGCGGTGAAATATCTCGGTTTGAAGTACTACCGTACTTCGTATTCAATACAACGTTGAAAACAGAATTTGCGCTCGTGAAACATTGAATTTCCCGCGTTCAGACTTGTCACTTGGTAATTTAAAATTTGACATCTGGTTTTCTAAAATATGCAACAACTTCTTGTATTCTTGCGTTGATGTGAAAAGAGATTTCGATAGTTTACCAATTCGTAACGTTTCCAAAATTCATTCATTCCATTCACGGATGTACTAGATCTGTGAGGCAACTCGGACGTTTCAATTCGCGATGCTGAAATATTCTATCAGCGTACGGAAATTTTACGCATCGTGGATTAAACTTTTCTTCTACTTTCTCCTTAACAATGAACAGCATAGAATATTTCAGTCGCTATCGTTCTCGTTTATGATCGACAGACTGAGAGGAAAAAAAGGCAGAACCGATTGTCGTTTCTTCGTCATTCGCGGTGGAGATCATTTTCTTGCGACAGTTCCGGTATTCCAGGAACGCGATTCAATCGATTTCAGCGGTGATCGCTTTCCAAATGCATAGGGGAAAACGGGAAACTTTTTCCTTCTTCCAGCAGAAATTATGATTCATACAAACGTAACGTGATATCTCAATTTTCTGAATCGAGCTACCGTTTCTTCACGCAAATACAAAACACTTTGCGACATTTCCGGTGTTTCTGAAACGCCACGCGATGGATATCAATGATTTACCACGCGAACGATATTTTCTGAAGAGCTGCACCAATGTCGCAAAATTTAGAAAAATTTCAAAATGTCAAATTCTTCAGCAGCGTGATGAAACTTTTAATTTGATCGATTGGTTGATTGATTAATGGACTACGATGTGAAAGAAATTAATTGTAAGGCATCTCGATTCATTTAATCGATCAATGACGTTAGTCATCAACCAGTGATTAGAAATATTATCTGACCATCAATCATCCGCTAATTGAAAATACCGATCGCCACCAATTATTAATTTTTGATTCAAATGCAATTAACGTGTTATTTTATGTACATGAATACGTAATACATTATTAAGAATTAGATTTCCTTCCATTTTATCGTAGTAATTGAAAATTAGATATTGTCCAACGCTGCTTCCAAAGCAACAAACGCGCGATGAATCTGCCAACCGCTTTTTTCGGTGTGCCAACAGATTTCACAGACTCAAAAAATCCGCATTCCAATTGGTTGAACATAATTCAAGGTCGACGTGAGCTGACCAGCGACCACGGCAGAATTCGTCGATTCTTCTCCGTAGTAAATACGATATCAAACGTGCGATCATTTTATATTCCCTCCACGTCCTAAAATCTAAAGACACGAGCCGTGTACCTAATCGCTCTTCGATATGTTGAAGCGGAAGATGGAAGAGTTCGAACTCCGATCGAATTTTTCTTCTTAAACCGCTGCTTCGGGCGTTGACTGCCATTGACACCGGAACTCGAATAATAATCAACCGCTGCAAGGTGCTTCCGGTTCGCAAAAACGTATTACTCTTTCTGATCACGCGTTTGCAGAGCTTATGACGTCGATCGGCTCGTTTACGATTCGTCTTGTGCGTCAATTCTGTGATTCTCGTATTCTGATATAACTGATCGGCAAAAAAATGTCGTTGCGCGAAGAACGCGTTCTTCTTTCCAATAAAATTTAGATAATCCAAGCTTTCGAAGCTTTGTCTAGTTTCCTTTGCTTCGTAAATTTGGATTTCCAACCATTCATGCACATAAAATTAGTGTTAATAGTATTCGTCCATTTGTATTCATGTCTATTCGAATTGGACGACTTTTAGAACTTTAGCAATTTATACAGTTGAGTGAACAGAGGATAAATAGAATTTGCACAAAAATGGAATATATATTACAAGACACCGGATGATTGTAGTTTTAAAAGGACTCGAGCGAAGAATGATGTACCACGAGCAATTACGCTTTAGTCGATTCTGTTTCTTCGCAATTAAAACCGTAAAGTCTTTAGTTCTTTTGTAGCAGTTGCAAGAGATCGTTTTGTTACAAACATTTTACAGTTGATTACATTTTATCTATTTGGTTAAGTATAATTTAAAATGAAGTACTGCAATTACCTTCTATGAAACAACGATTATATCGGTTTCGTTCAATCAGCTGTAAACATTAATTATGGTACCTTCTTCAGTTTCTTTATAATTCTTATCTTATTGATCGAACTACAATAATAACAGAACTCGCTTTTTTTTTATTTACAGCAGGCAGAGACCAACAACCTCACCTGCAACGTTGCAAAATGAGGGTAGCTTATTCTTTTTGGACAGTTCTTTAACATTATCTCAAGATGTACGCCGAGTGGCAAAAGGTGAGTCACATTTTATATACTACACCTTGCATGTCTAATTTCAGCACACCGTTTCTTCTGCAGTTCTTTAAATCACAAACTCAATGCAAAACGATTACAGAATCATCTTTTAATCCGATAGTCTTAAGACACATTTCCTGAGTAAAAAAAAAAAAAAAAAAAAAAAAATTGAAAAATATAACGAGATACTTTTCTTTTAAACCATCGTCTCGTGTTCCGTTCTTATGTTGCAAGATATTTATATAATCATTTTCGCGTGCTTAGAACCGCTAATCTGTGTGGTCAAACCTATTTGAAATACAATTACCGAATAAAACGCGATTAAAAAATGCACGAAGATTTGTTCATTAGAAAGAAACGGTGTATTCTGTTTGTTGCGTGGTTGCACAATGTTTACGTGGTCAGGATCGTAGCGAGGATTGTTGCGTGGTTGGAGTCAATGATCTGTGCACACGCAATTGCGTCGCCGTGCAAGCCAGCCACTTTCGAATGCCTTTGCGCTTCGCGTTGCCTCGTCCGGCGACCTAGTCGCGCTCTATTCGCAGCTTCTATTCGGATACGTTTTACTACGATATAATTTGCTTCTCGCTTCGCTGCTTTACGGACAATCGGCGAAAATATGAAAAACGAAACGTTCCACGAAATTACCAACATGCAACATTTCGCGGATCGCATAGTGGAGAAATGGTTCTCACGTGATACTATACAGCTTGTGTAACTTATATCTTTCAGCCGGAGAACAAATGGAGCTCGATTGTTTAATGAAGAATTCTGCATGCTCCAATCGCTCGTGAGAGATATAATCGAGCACAATGCTCCGCTGTAACACGATAAAAGCAGTTTTCGTTCTTATTCTTTGAATTGATTGTTGAAGAGTAACACAAGCGTTCGTTTCGAAAGAAGGAATTTATTAGAAAGTATTGAATTAATCGGAAAGTTCGTAAACAAATATAAGAAAAACGTGAAGGTAATGTATGTCAATGGAATGGACATTTTATGAAATGATCTACGTATCAGTGCTTTCAATAACTTTCTTCATTTAACAAAAGTATGACAAGCCTCTCTTCGAAAACTGTCTAAAATTTTGTCAGCAACGAATTCCTTCGTAATATTTATATATTATTATTATTACAAGTTATTATTATATGTTATATTCAACTATTAAAAACATTGTGTAAAGACTAGAATTAAGTAATTAGAATTGTGTTACCTCTAAGCTAAATAAGACCGAACTTTCAAACTAAGGAATATCTTTTATCGACTTTGCATCAAATATAAGTTTCCATTATTTTAAGAAAGTTCATAGTAAATATTTATATTCAAGTCCCACGAAATATACGACAGAATATATCGATCATTAGAGACTAGGAATTTTCTGATCGATGTACCATCTAGAGAAGAGAAAAGATAAAGCCAAGTCCGCAGTATAATATTCAATAATCAGAAAAGGAAATGTGGCGTATTAATTATCGAGGCTGAACCAATGAGTCTCTCCTCTCTGTTACGTTACTTCAATTTCCTATGATATTGGTTACGCTAATCGACGACGATGCCTTCCTCAATTATTCTCGGGCTCATTACTCATGATTGGACCCGTGTAATACTGACTCGAATAAAAGTGAGAACGCGGGTGAATCTGCCCGGAGAAAATTATTTCGAATATTTGTAACAGCCTCGCTTCTCCATTAACTTCATCCATCGCGATCGGTGAAACTTTCCAACAAGCTTCGTCTCTCCGACAGCTTACCTAACTTTACCTCACTTTTGCTATCAAGGAAGAGGAGAACAATTTTAAAAAATTCTTTTCCATTGCAAATTATTCATCGACTCGCATCACATATTCAATTCGAAACCTTTTAAAATCTAAATTATACGATAAAAAAAACTTCACATACGTAGTTTCACTTACTCATCGTAATTACTAACACTGTTTCTTCCAACACCGAAATATTCTAACTGAATGAGGCACACGTGACTAACGTAACAACAAGTCAGCAACGGAGCCAACACATCAAATACAAGAAACAAACAACCACAAAAATCTGTCGAGTAGACACTTTGCTAGACGAATACTACAAAAAGAAAAGAAAAAAAAAAGAAAGGAAAGAATCGCGGTGAAACAACTTTAGAGCGATTTCGATCGGTTTTCTCTACGATAAACTCGTATGAACGCGGTTTGAACGGTTCTGCGAACACAATCGGTTTTTACCATCGACAGGCGAAGCCGCTTCTGCAACTCGCCACGGTGGCTAGTTAGAGAATCGCTTCCCGTTCGCGGCGGGCGAAGCCTATATCCAAGTAGCCTAGCTCCACGTAGGCGTAGGCGTATTTAGCGCGTAATTTATATAAGAAGAGAGGCACGCTTGGTTCCACCCCAAAGCACTTCGATCCACTGGCGCCAGCACCTCTTCTTTCGCCTCTGCTTCCATGGAAAGTGGGCGAAAAATGTTCGCTCGAACCGTCATGGTTTCGCAATATTTCAGCTTATCCGCGTAGCTGCCTGTTAGATCGTCTTAGACCGTTCGTCGAAAGGGAAACCAGAGGAACGGTTTCACGGAGACACGTAGCCACGATTGGCCAATTATCCGGTGGCTTAATTAAAAACAAGTATACGCCACTGTGCATACACAGCAATTGTTGCGGAGAAGAGGCGTATAACTTCCAGTGTTGCATCGAACATCCTCGCGTCCGGATCGCAGAACTCGATACCTTTTCGTTTAAACCAACAAGCTTTCCCTTATCTCCCTCTGGCGTACCGAAGGGTGAATAAAATTTAGGCCGTCGCTACCACTTTGTTTTATCGTTCGTCAACATGTAATTTGTGTTTCAAGGCAGTGGTTTTGTAAAGTTTCCGTTTGGCCCCGTTTCGATGATAGGTTTTTCATCGAGAAATAGTAGCACGGATCGAGGAAATCCCCGACCTAGAGTAAAAGTTTTTCAAATGGCTTTCGGGTTCCGTTCACGGTGGATGTGTGACAGCGAGAAGGGTATAGTTTGCGATGTTTATCGACGAATATGGTGGAACGTGTTTGTACGTGAAACTAGCTTGTGAAACGAGTCGAAGGACAGCGGGATCGAGAAGAGGAGGGACGCGTGGAGACGACTGTCGCGGAGGAGTTGCGCTTGCAAATAGAAAATTCCACGAACTGTCAATAGCAGAGTGCATAGCTCCGTTCTTTTGTTCTTTTGTTTCCGATGAGGGTGTAGAATTGAAGTATCTATGTCAGACGTGTTTAAAACGTGATTTGAAAGACACGTGTTGGAAAGTATTTAATTACGATGTCGTATGTAATAAAAAGGACAAAGAAGAACGATCTAAGAAGAACGATCGAGGAACTAAATAGATTCATAGCTATTTAAATCTCGAGTGACAAGTGTATAAAAGATTTCTGAGGCTGACAACAGCTACGTGCACGTATTCCCGAAACGTCCCATTGGAAGACCGTTAACGCATTCTATGTAAGCAACAGCACAGATTTTTCGAGACTGATGACCCAATGTGCCCAATAGTAATCGTCTCAGTGGCCTGCTGACTTCTTTACACTGAATTGAAAATGCGTGACGGTATTGTGCCCGGTGATTGTCTCAAATCTTGACCGTACGTGTGTAGATTCTCCAACGATTCCAACTTCAGACTACTCGTGTCTTTCAATAATCACTTTGTCGCTCAAACGGTGCATTCAATGATAAATAGTATCTTACAATGCTTGTCTCAAGCATCATTTACGGATAGCTCGTCTTGTCTATTGGAAAAATAGCATATGATTTCTGACAACAAAAATAAATAACAAGGATTTATGGTAATTCCTAAGGAAGTCTGTCTCGAGAAGATACTCAAATCATCGTGATGATACTGACACAGAATGGAAGCAAGGTCACTGACGTCTGCTTTTGACTAGAAGGTATTCTACAGGGACGACTTTACGAGCCAGGTCATGCTTGCACAAGCTTTCTGCAAATAGAAAGAATACTCTACAGGGATCTTAACTGTTTGCCAACCTTGAACCCTGTAGCAGTTTGCATTTACTTGCGGTAAAGAGAGACAGGACGCGAAGAAAATACATATAATATAACCTCAAATAAAATGAACGAAGCGAACCGAACTTGCAACTTTTTACGTTAATCTTTAACTCGAACAACTAACTAGCTATTTGATTTGCAATAGAAAAATATTCACACGATAGAAATATGGATGATTTACAACTACATACATACTACACGATATTAGGAGCTGGTGCTTAGTTTCCGGTCGGACGAGAAACTGTTAACAAAACTCGTACGATCGAAGCTGATAAGAAGGTCAGGTTTATTCAGGCGAATTCCCAGTAGCCGGCTGTTAATCGACGTTAAATGAAACTAGCACGCGTTGAAACCCCTGTTGCTGAATTACGTGCTTCGTGGCCTGTTTGTGATTTAATTGGAGTTCCCATTAGCGTAGTCCTTAAAAATGTCTTCAACAGAGCATACCGTCGTCTCTGGAATATTTCTAACCGCGAGTCGAAACAGGTCAATCGTCCATTTCCAGTGTTTTACGAGCAGTTACCACTCCTCGGTATAGAAAGTGGCAAACTGGATGACTCACGAGAGCTTTCCATGCTATCAAATGATTTCAAACAAGCCTCCGCGTAACTCGTTAGTACTTGGAGTTCATCGCGCGGATCGTTGGAGCGAAGAAAATTCGAAGATGTCGACGAAGATTGCCGGTTGAACGATCCCTGAACGATTGGACTCGCTTCCGATTCGCCTTCATTGGGATTTTGCGCGGTCAGCATCGAAGAAAGTCGATAATGTCGATTAAAATCGAACGCTGACCGGTATACGCGCAACATGGAGCCCGCGATAGCGTGCAGCAAGAAAGCCGAGCGCAGGTCTACGCGATCGTCGACCTCGAAGAATCGGTTTTCGTCACGAAACACGCGCTCGGAAGCTTTCTACGCCGACGTGGAACCGTTATCCGTTCGACGCGCATTGCATAATTCCACCGGCCCAGACCCAGATACAAATTCCGCTCCAAATTCCAGCGGATCGACGGAACGCGTTAAGAGGCATCCGACTTCCGGTCGTCCAAAGAATCTGGACCTAGGGACCACGTCGGAACCCGCCCTCAAACTTGGCAAATCGGCCGAACAAGAGGCGTGTCACACCATTCCACGAGAGGTTGCGGTGTCTCGAAAAGAGATTTTGCGAAGGTACAGCAAGGAACATGAAAATCCTTCGAAAATTTCCGAAGCCTTGCGTCATCGTTGGAAACGTACCGTGGATCTCGATAAGGATCAAGAAGAAAGACCAAGAACGCTACCTTCGATCGCTAAAAAATCCCACAAGGATGCAACCAAGACGGCTCAAGCGACGCAGGGATTCAAAAAGATCTCCAGACAGGATATACTACGTAGAAGAGCGAGCGTGGATGTACCAGTAGGCATTTCTCGAGGAAAAAGCCACGGTGAGGAGAAGGTAGAAAGTTCAGAGGTGAAAGGTGCCACAGCGAAATCCTCCTCCAGTTTCCTGAAGAATGTCCCGAGGCCGAGAAACCCTGGGTGGGGCAAAGAGGACGAGAGAGAGTCCAGGTCAGTCTGTGATTTCCTGGCAGTCACTAGCAAGCTGCAGGACATTACCCGCGGCCTTGTGCCGAGACCATCGACCTTGCCCAAGATAATTCACACGTCGAGATCTGTTAGAATCGGAGAAGATTGGGCCAGCCCTAGGCTGGCCAAGGATGCGGTGAGAAAAGAGCCGCCAGTCTACGGGAGAATACGAAGAAGAAAAACCTCTTTGCCATCCAACACTGGCACTCTAAGGGGTTCGATCGCGTCTTTGAGCACCCTGTCCAGGTATCCTAAACCTGGCAGCATACACGTGAGAGAAAGAGCCGTGGACGTGGAGTTTCGAACGACTACGAGACATCTTCGCGATCCAGTTCCTGACACGCCATATTATTCAGCGACGCTGCCTCTCGTTGACATGAAAACGAATTCCCAGCGAAATGCGATTTATGCCAAAGTGTCTCGAAAAACGTCGAAGAGCCTTCAGAATAACGATAACAAGACTGATTCGAAAGATGGTGTTGATGGTAGGATCGAGGGTGAAGTAGACATCGGTCATAGGACCATGTCGCGCAAGAGGATCATCGAGAATACGAAGGACACCTACGGAGAGCGTAGCAGCTCGAAGACCGAAGACTCTGTCGAAATTCAAGCAGAATTTCAGTCAGAAAGTCAGTCGTATCAGGACAAGAACTTCGACGTACGTGGAAAGAGAGAATCGGATGAGATCCACGTTGATCGATCGAAAGAAACAAACGCGGGTGTAAGTGGAGAAAGTGGAGTCGATAGACGCGATTCTCGAGCAGAGGGCAATTGGACGAAGTCTAAGGACGCGACCAAGAACAGATCCAAGTCTCAAGGCAGACCGACCGAAAACTTTCGCTCAACGCAACGAGAGATCGGTGCAGCGACCAGGTTGGCGACTACTCTTCCAAGTTATGTGAAAAGTTCGAGAAAGTGTTCGACCGAAAGCCCGCCAGGGATCGACTGTCACAGAAAATTGCCCAAGGAAACGGGTATCTCGTCGAAACAGAGCAAAGAGAGATCAAACTATGTGAAAAAGTCCGCGAGCAGTCATGTTAGGGCTTACAGCGACGCAAACAGCGGTCGATCCAACTCACCGGTCACTACATCCTCGATTTTTGGATTTTGCACCGGCAAAAGGAAAGTTCAATCTTCGTCGAACTCAACGAAGGTTGAAAGTGTTTCGACGTGTCCAACGTGGAACATGGAAACGGTTAGCATCGCTTAGAAATGTTTTGACAAAAATATCTGTGACAATAATTACGTGTTTCTTTTGATCCCTCCTCCGAGATTGCGGCACGGAGAATTCCTGAGATTCTAAGCACGATTCTTGGCATTTTATTACACTGAATAATATCTACGTGATTGTATCGATGGAATTTCTTCGTGGTATTTGTGAAGAAATTGTTAATGTTTCTATTTCCTTCGCCGAAAAAATTCTCTAAATATTCGGGATTATTTGGTTCCTATTTATACCTGGATGGCTAAAATTTCACTGAGAAATGTTATGAAACGCAGTCATAACAAAAAAGTAAATTACAAAATTACAACGTTGTTCTTGGAATACAGTTTCTAACGTTTAGTTTCTCCTACGTCTTCTCACGCGACTTTTATTAACAAACTGTTTTTCGAGATCATACATTTTCTATCTCAACTCGTCTCATACAAAATTATCTTTTTTTCAGGGTGAGTTGGTGTGGTTCGACCCGGGTGTCGGCCACGTGTTGCCAGGAGAGGTTTTAGAATACCACAGGGCTGCCAACGTCCTCTCCGTGCAGGCAGTAATCGCCGGCAAGGTACGAAATCAATTTACGTTTTCGCTCTTGTAAAAAGTACGTTACTATCTGAATGAGCCGTTCTTCGAGCGCGATGACGACTGGAAACAGGACAAGCTCGAAGCGTAAATTATACGCGATTCAAACGATCGACCGGATAAGTTATGCAAGATCTGTGACACAACCTCGATTATGATGCATGAAGCAGAGACGCGTTCCTTGCGTCGACGTTCAACATCGGTGATTGACTTCGCTCCTTTCTTTCATGACTGAATAGAAATATCAAATATTTACCGTTTGTCCCGTAGACGGGTTAACAATGAAACTGCGCTCCACGTTATTATCACCAAGGGCCAGAGGAACCCCATAGACGTGTGTTAGAGAGTATACGCTAGTCAACAATACTAGTTGGCCACTTCGAGGCCAAGGAACAACCGGTTATTCTGCATTTCCTTAAAGCGAGCCTTGCTTCGGGCGGTCGGTCGACATTCTTACTATGTTCCATTGACTTTTTGCTAGTGTAATTTGGCGCAGTAACAATGGCAAACGGTGACTGCGAACTGCGCTGACCCGGGTTCCAGCGTGGGTGGTTGAATTTATGGAATCGAATGGATTGCGATTATGAGCTGGCACGACTTTCAGGCGATGTAAATGAGTCAAAGAATATTATTTAACGTGCTTAGATAAATTCATAGTTAATGAATTTCAGATAAAGGACGAACTTTTTCATTGGATACCACAAAGCTATAACTCTTTCTCGTTTCTAATAAACACAATTTGAATATTGGATCTACCTCCATGACAAACAAAGAAAATATAGTGCTCGATGAAGAGTAAATAAGTCTATCATGATTAATATAACTTACGAAAAATGTGAACAACGTTGTTAAATAATGAAACGTAACAGGTACAATATTTCATCGTTCAGTCATAGAAGAATATATTCCACAAATTCGTTCATAAATTCCAATTAAGTTGATCAACAACTCTCAAGAATGTTACAAACAATGGACACAGTTGCAGACAGCGTTGTAACACATTCGTAAACGTGTCGCAGGAAGAGAAATGAAACGCGTTCGAGGAGAAACGAGAGTTTCCATGGTGGACACCCGATGCAGTAGTCAAATACGTCGGGTCTCGGCTAGAAAGTCGAATCAAGCGTCGAATGCCGTGCATACTTGGTGAAATACCGCGAAATACTTCCGCGAAAGTGGCCTACAGTATCTCGGAAAATTAAGTCTGCCGGCTGACAGAACGATGTATCGATCACCGCGTGAAAGTGCATACGAAAAGGGGCAGCATGCCGGCTGCTTGCAACACCTTCTTGCACTTTCAAGCTCCAAGGACACCGTATTGCCAACAATCTTGTCCCCGAGTTTTTCGCGTCTCAGTCTTTCACTTTCGTGAATTCGCGTTTCTTCTTTCACTAGCATCGTTAAAAGAATGATTTGATAGTTTGGATGAGGTAACTCGATGGTAGTTTCTTGCGCATACTGTGAACGTTTGATTCGCTAATTTCTTTGTGTCGATAATAATCAGTTTCACTTTAGTCCACTTTTCGTTTATGATCGTGCTCGACGTATGAAAAGTTTGTTCGTCGTTAACGTGTTTTTCCCTGAAATGTAAAATAGAACTACACAGTGCGCTGTCAGTGATAACAATCGTAAATCGTGCATCGTCTCTGGGAAGCGTTTAAGTCTGACGTATTCAACGCACAGAGTTAATTGCACACCCTGTCTGCTACCGGCAAAGAAATTGCCAAGTTTCTTCTTCAGCGAAAATCTCATCCATTGTTCTCCTTAAATATTATTTCACTTTGACGTTACAAGTTTCGATAAATTGATACGTCAAGTCACAACGTACCGAACTTCTTGACTGTAAAAGAAAGGATAGGACAATCAGGATCTTCCGCAATTTTATTCACAACAAACGACAAACGTAGATCGTAGACGAGCAGCTGGATTTAGTATCGATTATTTTTCCATGCACTCGTGTGCCTTGTATTCGATTTCTCGATGCATTGTCGTGCATCGGTAGCGGAGTCCAGTTCAACGGTGTCCCATTATAGATAACGACGCACAGAGGCGTAGAAATGAGACATTTATAATTGTATTACATAGATATTACGTAATAGTGTCACATTTGTATTCCTTTAATCGCGCAAATATTACCAGTTCGCGTCTGATAATAACAGTGATTCATTGCACAATGCTGTGATATGCCAATAAAAAATACGCTATTAAAAATAAGCTGTAACATGTGATACACTTCCTTCTTCTGTTAATTACTTGACGCTATTTACTATCTTTGCGTAAAGAAACAATTAGTATGAAACTTTAGTACCCGACACCAATTTGAAAATTAATTCTAGGGTACATCTGTAATTAAGATCACAAAATGTCCAACGGAAAAACACGATCTCGGTGGTTAAAGTCGGTCTTGGAATGAATGACGAAATATTTTGATATCTTTCCTATTGCTGCAGCGAAGTGCTTTTAAACTAGCATGCGAAAGGACGCTTTCAATTCATCTTCATAGCACCATGAAGAATTCGAGAGTTCATTAAAACCTGGTAACGGGATTAGTTTCTGTTTACTACGACGTATCAAGTCAGCAGAACGTTTCGTATCCTTCCGCTGAATCGCGTTCCCTCGTAATCGTAACGCGGCGACGCCAATGGAATTGCAACTGCAAACTCAGGCAACCCGGTATCCGGTTAAGTCTCACGTGAGTGGCTTTCGCGTCTTATGTGAATACGCGCGAATCTTCCTTTTTTATCGTGCATTCTCTCCGGAGATCGGGTCGCAACCGTCGAGAAAATCAGGCAAAAAGTCGCTCAAAGAAACACACTGTCGAGAAACTTCTAGCACCGATGGATCAAAATAACCAACTTTGGAGAACTTCTCTTTCGAACGTCTACGAATGGTAAAAAACAATCGTCAAGTAACATACGTCAACAAACGTTTTTCTGCGAATTATTTCACGACAAGGTTTTCTCGTCAATTTACTAATGGCCGGAGTAGCAGATTACAATCCTAATGTTTCTATAATTTATGAAGAATCGGAATCATCGTATTCGTACGTGGCTGCTGCTTCAAACACAGGAGATACAGACGCAGTGAATCCCGACAGCAACTGCACAGACAAGCTCTGTCCCGATTCAAGAGGGGAACTGGTCAAACATTCTACATGCCAGTGTCAGAAATTTGCTACGGAGTCGCCGAGCTATGATGTTCCTGTTCAAAAGTCAAGGTTACGCTCGAAGGAAAGTGTTTCCAGCCGTAAGGACGACGATGTGTGCATGTGCACTCCGCGACAAGGCTTCGTTGAGGGACATTACAAAATGACGAAGTCGTTGTTGAAGAACTTAAAGTCAGTCGCGGATGGTCAGAATCTGAGAGGAGATTTTCTCGAAGAATCTCACGATGGCTCGAGTAACTTCTTCACGGCCTCGTCCATGTTTTCTTGCGAGTTTTTACGCTTCTATCCGAGGGATGGCGAAAGCAATGACAGTAGCAGGTTTTCGAGAAGACAAGGCACGGGGAGAAGAACGAGGGCCAACGAAGCAATCTTGAGGCCGAAGACAAAGAAGACGCCGGGAACCTTGACATATCTCTGCCTCCGTGTGATCGACGAAAATGTAATGCGGTGCGAGAAAATATTCGAGATCGTTTGAAACATCGCGAAGGAGAAAATTGCTCTCGTATCAAAGTTCTTTAACATCGAAAAGATTAAGTAGAGCCAAAAAATTAGAAATTGCTGGTGATCGAGGTTGAAGTCGTTATAAGCTGTATACTGTTTTATTTAAGAAAACTGAACGTTTATGAATATGCGAATAACAATTCGTTAATTAGTCTTGTTATGTTTCAGCCTCAAATCTTCACCCTCACTAATTTAACTGGAGTAAAACCAAGGCAGGATCTTGGGCAGAATGGAATCGAAGACATGATTCAATTAACGTGAGTTTTATTACATTCACTGTTATATGAATTGTCTGTGTCGGGTAAAATTAATTGCGTTACTCTGAAGCACCATTGTAATTACAGCGACTTAAACGAAGCTTCTCTATTATGGAATCTCAAGATTCGTTACGACAAGGAATTAATATACGTATGTTTCTTTTCATTCCTTCGTCTCATTAACACCAAGCATTATTATAATTCAATGAATATTTTTCCTGAACGACAGACATACACGGGGAGCATCTTAGTGGCGGTGAATCCTTATAAAATGTTCGACATTTATGGCCTGGACCAAGTAAAACTCTACGAAGGACGAATACTTGGCACATTGCCTCCGTGAGTTACAAACGTTCCACTTATAACTCGAGTAATAAGAAAGTAATGGCTTTTCACACTCTAATGAATTCAATCTCCAACAGAATTTCAATTTTACGGAATAATTTTCCTTGTCTTATTTATACGATATCTTTTTTTCCATTTTTCTCCTACTGTACGATATTCTGTATTAATAGAATAAATTTCACGTCGATGTAATTGCAGTCATCTGTTTGCCGTGGGTTCGTCGGCATACAGTCAAGTAACCGCTGCAAATAATGCTAGCGCGAATCAAGTGGTCGTTATTTCCGGCGAATCCGGTTCAGGAAAAACGGAATCCACGAAACTCGTAATGCAATATCTAGCCGCTGTTAATCGCGCGCCAAACAATCTCGTTACCGAGCAAATTCTCGAGGCGACGCCCCTGTTGGAGAGCTTCGGAAATGCAAAAACTCCCAGGAACGATAACAGCAGCAGATTTGGAAAATATTTAGAAGTTTATTTTAGAGAGTAAGTAGTTGGAAATTTAATATACAAATCAAACTTCAAAGGCCTATAATTTAAATGAAATAAAAAAGCAAAATATTGGCAATAAATAATTTTCGGACACCCCGTATATTTAAAAGTTCATAAATATCAACCTAATTAAGATATTAACAAAATCCAAGCGGCTGTGTTAGAAAATGAGAGATATTTACCGCACAATCGTACGTATAAAGAGAAATTATCCGCTGAAGATCTAATTCAATTAATTCACCAATTATTTTCAGCGGAGTGATAGTAGGGGGAAGAATAACTCAGTATCTCCTAGAAAAAAGTAGAATAGTCACGCAAGCGCCAGAAGAAAGGAACTACCACGTATTCTACGAGCTCCTAGCTGGTCTCGATCAACAGCTCAGGGATAAATACGGATTACTGACACCTGATAAATACTTCTATTTAAACCAGGTGATTAAAGCATCGAAAATCACAATTTAAACGAAACTAACATTTTTTTGAAACACATAAATCCAACGACAACGTCGATTTACCAGGGCGGAAATTGCGAGATCGATGGGAAGAGCGACACTCAAGACTTCAAAGCCCTTTTATCCGCCATGCAAGTTTTGGGATTCACGTCCGAAGAACAAGACACGATTTTCAAAATCCTCGCCAGCGTGTTACACCTTGGAAACGTGTACTTTCACCGAAAGCAGATGAGACACGGCCAAGAAGGCGTAGAAGTTGGCTCTGACGCCGAAATTCGTTGGGCTGCTCATCTTCTTCAAGTCAATTCCGATGGGATCATCAGAGCACTCACGACCAAAACGACGGTAAGTAAGAAAGTAAAATAAAACAAGAAAAAAAGAAAATAGCTGCTCTGGATTTCTATTTAACTCCAAGATAATCGAGTTCCTTTGTAGGAAGCGAGAAACGAGAGAGTTTTCACGGCGTTGAATATCGACCAGGCTCTAGACGCCAGAGATGCCTTCGCCAAGGCTTTGTACAGTTCGCTGTTTTCCTGGTTGGTCGCTCGTGTTAATCACATCGTCTACAAAGGAACGAAACAGACCGCCGCGATCTCGATACTCGATATATTCGGGTTCGAGAATTTCACAGAGAACAGCCTCGAGCAACTGTGCATCAATTACGCCAACGAGAACCTTCAGTTCTATTTTAACAAGCATATATTCAAGTTGGAGCAGCAAGAATACGCCAAGGAAAAAATCGATTGGACGACGATTAATTATACTGTGAGTGAGAGTTGCCTCGACGTGTCGATTAATTGGTTCGATTATCTTTAGACAAATAAGCTGATGGATTTCTATCGGGAAAAATACGACTCTTGGATCGTTTGAAATCGATACGAGGCAGTGATTAATCACTCAACTTTTTATTGTTTTTGATAACCAAGGAATCTTTTGTTGTATACTTATACAGGACAATCTGCCGGTCATACATCTTATAGCGAAGAAACCAGTCGGGATTCTTCATCTCCTGGATGACGAGAGCAATTTTCCTAAAGCGACTGATCATTCGTTCCTAGAAAAATGCCATTACAATCATGCTTTGAGCGAATTGTACTCGAGACCAAGAATGAGTTCCGCAGAGTTCGCAATTAAACACTACGCTGGCCAAGTTTGGTACAACGTCGAAGGTTTCTTGGATAAAAATAGAGACACGCTGAGACCGGACGTTGTAGAATTACTAATAAGCAGCAAAATATCCGTGAGTTTTTCTCCAATTCAGGGAAACGACTGTTCGTTATGAAACTCGTTAAAGTTTTAATCAACGACTGATTCCTTTTCAGATGGTCAGCAAGATGTTCCAACATGTAAGGACAGCTCACGAAGCCAATAAAACCATGAATAAACCAAATGGTAGATTCGTCACTATGAAACCAAGGACACCAACCGTATCCGCTCGATTTCACGATAGTCTACAGCAACTTTTGGATTCCATGTCTCAGTAAGAATATATAAAATTTCACTGTACATCAACGAAGTTACGACTCTGCTCAATGCTCTACTTCTCGGATAAGCAATGAAGCATTAGAAATATCATGCAAGTGATTTACATTGTCAAGACTTTCACGAAAAAATTTCCATAGTTAATCTCGTGGCGTTAAGCAGATATTAAACTTAACGAGATTTCACTTCCTCGAATTTCTCGATAAATGTATGATTATGGAAATTACGTCCGGGTGGAGTTGAACTTTTCTCCTTGTTGTTCTTCTAATTGTTTGATCGTTTGTTTCAGGTGTAATCCATGGTTCGTTAGATGCATCAAGCCTAACACGGAGAAGGCACCAATGAAATTCGACATGCCCTGCGTGCTCGAACAATTGCGTTACACTGGAATGCTCGAGACGATTCGTATTCGGAAAACTGGTTACCCCGTACGACTTCTTTTTGGGCACTTCGTGGACCGATACAGATACCTCGTTTCCACGCACCTGCCTAGAGGTGCACCAAATAAGGAGCTTTGTCGCATCATTTTGGACAAAGCTGCACCAAAAGATGCACAATCCCAATATCAACTTGGACTCACCAGAGTATTTCTGAGGGAGTCCTTGGAAAGAACTTTGGAATACAACAGAGCACTGATCTTGGAAAGAGCTGCCATAACCGTTCAAAGGTAATGTATTCAGTAGAATTTAATTTTTACGAAAGACGAATATTGATAGTTAATTTTTGTATGCTTCAAAATTTGTAATATAATTTAATTAACTGCGTTATGCCCCTTTTTTCTCTTTTAAAAAACGGTTTCTTAAGTTTCAGAAAAATGTAAAAGAATCATTACTAATTTTATGCTCGAGTTGATGAAACATTGAAAGACTTTTTGTTCGCTGGAACGAGAGTGAAATTGGAACATAAAAATTAGTGAGCCGTTGCAGGATGATATAATATTGTATAATTATGTTTAATTATGAATTGTCTGATAATGAGTGCAGGTACACGAGAGGATTCCTCGCGAGAAGAAGATTCCTCAACATCTCACGAAGCACGGTGTTGATCCAAGCTGTTTATCGTGGCTATCACGAGAGGAAGAAGTTCAAGGCGTTAAAGAAAGGTGTACTTATGGCGCAGAAGATATACAGGGGGAAGAAACAGCGTGAGAAATTCCGAGTGCTGAAAGAGGAAATGGCGAAGAGGGCGGAGATCGAACGTGCCAGTAAGGAACGAGCTAAAGCGAAACAACAAAGAGAAGAACAAGAAAGGACTTCCAGAGCTGTGGCTGGTGTTAATCATTTAGAAATCCCGGCTGAACTAGCCTTCATCTATAGCAAACTCGACGGTATTTATCAAAATATTCACTTAATTTTATTAAACATAAAAATTACTAAACATAGAAGTTAAAATAATTGTATGATAGCTCGTCCTTTTTTATATTTGCTGTTATAGCTTTAAATTCAATTCCATGAATGGCAAGTGTTAATAAAAAAGAGCTGATGAAATTTAAATTTATTTAATTTTACTTTAATGATTAAACTTCAATATCTGTTATTACAGATTGGCAGCCCACGCATACAGAAAGGAATCTTTTAAAAGTGGTCGGTCAAGTGATACCCATGCACCACAATTATAGTCTGCCAAACGATATCGATCAACATCAGTTTTCCAAATTTACCAACATCTATTTCAAGAGTCACATTTTCGGTATGAAACGAGAACCAATAAAGACACCGTTCCTGGCGAAAGCTCGTGACCAGGATTATACAGATTCATTGATGATCTTCAAAATGATTCTTCGTTTCATGAATGAGAATAACTTGAGTGGCAAAAGAGAACAGGCATTGGGTGATTATATCGTGAACAAAGGAATCGTCAATGAGAAACTGAGAGACGAGATCCTATGTCAACTGGCCAATCAGACGTGGAAAAATGAAAACGATGCTAATAAGGAGAGAGGCTGGCTGTTGTTATCGAATTGCTTGTCAGCCTTTCAACCCAGTCCCACTCTATTCAAATATTTTCTAAAATATGTATCTGACCATGCGTATGACGGCTACAAAGCTTATTGTCAAAGGAAACTTCTGCAAGGAGAGAGAACGATATTCAGAATAATGAGTAACAATCAACAAATCGTTCAACACGTACCGAGAAATTATCCTCCATGCGTGTTGGAATGGAGAGCGAACAGAAATCGCGTGAACATGGCACTGAGCGTAGGATTTTATGATGGTAAGTTGACCCTGAATGGAAGAAATTGAAAGGAACAAGTTTCTAAATTTATTTATAATCTTAACTCTTGAAAATCGAAAATAAAGTTCCACTATCACGGTTTTACCACGGAAGACGAAAGAAGGTTTTCGATTTGTAAAGTTAAACTTGAAATTTACTAAATTACAAGATATTTTAAGACTGTTAGAATTAACGATTAATAATTATTTCCAGGCGAAACAGTGACCTGTGCAGTGGACTCCTGGACAACCTGTGAAGAATTAGCCAATCTCGCTGTTCACAATCATGGCGTCGATAATTCAGGATGGACTATCACTCTGTGGAACCAATTGGATGGTCCCGATGCCATTGTAACTGAAACCAACGGTTTCGACTACGTTCTGGACTTAATTTCGGAAATGGAACTAGCACCAGCGTTCCCTGCTGCTAAACACATGTTCCTAGAACAGCGAAAGAACAGCTTTCCTCCCATCAAGAAGCGCGAAGTGAGTGACCGAGTGCTTTTAGTAATCAGTTTCATGGTGCTCGATGGTATAATAAAATTCTCGCTGGTTTATTTAGCACGCGCACATAATTCGCGAGCTGGAGCAGGAAATAGAACCACCGGTTCTAAAAACCTTCCAGCCCCTTGAGCGGAAACCAGTATCGAAGGTTATGGATAAACCTGTCGAACCAGAAATTCAATCGCCTAGAAGACCGGCCGTTCCTCCGCCACAGCCACCTGTCACGAAGCCATCGGTAAATTTTATTTCGTTCCTGATTTGCTCTAAATTATTGAACGATATCGCCTCGAGCCAAGGAAATTCTTTTTACTGATCTGATACTGATCTTTTATAGATTGGAAATTTATGAAAGACCAGTAATATGAATCTCGAAGAGATACCAAAAATCACTTTATTTATTAATCTTCTATATTGGCTCGTGACTCGAAGTCATGTTAGTTAACATGAAGTCAGTTACGCGTTTACGTTGTATGAGATTTTAGTTTAGTTGTTTATGGCTGTACTTATTATAATACTTTACTTAGTATAGTATTTTATGGTCTCCTATTAAACTAGAACCAAACGATCGTTTCATATTAATTGATAGCTCTCAAATTTCTAATTAAAGAAATTATTGCGATCTATTACAGCTCTGTTACTGAACTTTTAACGCTTTTTTCTTAGGCGAGGAAACAGTCTCACGAAGCTATGTTGGAAAGCACGACGGAGACTGGTCTATCGCGAAAGTCCGCTTTGAACGACAGATACTTCGAAAAAGAGAAGCAACGTAGCCGTAGTTTGGACAATCTACTCCAACCCGAAGTGGTATCTCCTCCAGTGAAGCTAGCGAATCTTGGTTTATCCTCGTCGAAATTGAACGAACGCTATCACAGTCTTGAAAGGATTGGTGAAACGTCTGCTGTCAGTAACGCGGAGTATATGTCAAGGAGTGAAATCACGCAAGAGAGGAAATACAGTAGAATAACTAGGACAACGGAACCAAACATCGAAGAAGAAGACTTAACGATCGACTTCGAGTATCCCGATATTCAATCTGTTAGTCAGACCGGCAGATCTGAAGACGATAAAAGCAGTTACATTAGATCGCAAACTAGGTTCATCAAATCTCAATATCCTGGTAAGTGCGGGCAATAAAAAATATTTCCATTAACAGCTATCGACAACTAAAATATGGTACTTGTATCAAAGAAATCAGAGTGGAAGATATAAGAAAAACCATATGAAGCAAAGCGAAAATACAAGCCTTCATCCATATACTTTAACAAAAATAATTCAAATCTTTAAAAATACATCGTTGCAAATTTATACTTCGTTATAATAATATGCAAAATTACGAACTGGTTATTTTGAATTTTCTAGTAATTCTAGTTTTAAACTGACCCAACATTTACATTTCTTTATACTTACCTAACAGCAGGATATCTTCTTCTTAGAACAAGTAAAGGAAAGTATCCCTCTATTTTAAAGGTAAACGAGCGCTGCCCGGCAGTCAATCGAGTCGTGCATACATCGAGAAGAGTGAATACGGCGTAAAATCCTCGGCCATGTCTGACACAAGCGAAGCTCCTTCCCTGGCATCGCACGTGAGACGAGTCAGGGTACCTAGTCAAGCGTCGGACGTGGATCAGTTCTTAGACGAGCTGTTTATGCCAGTTCTGGATGGAAACTTGGACGAGTTGTCTGACGCCAGAAGCTTGGCGGCTAGTATTAAAGGCACAAAGGGTGACAGGTCCCAGAGTGATGCCATAATCCTTGAGAATTTAGAGAAGAAGCTCGACAGCCAAGTAAAAGAACTCAAAACTGTGGAAGATTTCATCGAATCGATCATAAAGAGGAATGAAAATGAAGTCATCACAGCGAAAGAATTGTCTGGGAAGATCAAAGGCGGGGGTAATATGGATATACCGAATCAGAACGCGAATTTTAACTTTGGTGCCATTACACCAGGAATGATGTCGCCGCCTATGATGATGCCAATGTTCAGTACACCTCAACAAGTGCCACCAGCGCAGAGTACCAACATGAACATGGGACCTGGATTCATGCCAATACCGATTTACAGTATGCAAGGACTGAGTCTTCCTCAGTATCCAAATTCACCGCCTAATCAGAACAACGACATGATGGCTTATCAGCAGAATCTGCAACGAGCGTTCCTGCAGAGTGCCATGGCGCAGAATATGCAGATTCAGCAGCAATTGCTGGCGCAAAATCAAGCCCTTCAACAGCTGCTTGTACAGAGCCCTCAGAACTCGTCGCAACAACCGGTGAGAAATTGTCTGATAAATTACTGTTGTCCAATAATGACACATGTTGGGACACGAAAGATCTTTTCGATTATTTTCTGGGGCAATGAATGGATATTTTCGAAGGTATTTCTTACGTGTGTAAATAGACATCTTATCTCTGTGGGACCGTTAATTTTATATAAATTTGATTTCCGTTGAAAATAGTATCGAAATTCAATCAGTGTTATTGATTTAATTTGATAGTGAAAATGACGATTCCCTCGTGAAAATTAATTTTGTAACGCTTACTGCATGTATAAGTGTATCTCTAAGTATAATACTCAGGTGCCACAAGTAGACTTGTCCCAGAAAATAATCGTGAAAACAGAAATGAAATATATCTCGAACACAAGATTACACACTCTCTGTACAGACAAACTTTGATACTTACTTAAATCTTGGCCCAACACAGCGTTACCTTATCGCACAATATTTCTGACGGATGTCGTAACATCTATATAAGCTGAGAATTGCATGTTAAATGTCATCACAGCGAATGGATAGCCGTCATTTTCGTGCGTCACTTTCACGATCACATAACTAAGTACTAACACGACCGGTGTTGCGCAACACTGCACAAACAGCTTCAGTGTTTGCGATCATTCACCAATAGACAATCATGTCCCTCTGGGACGATCCTGTGGGCTTTTGAGCCGCATCGCGGCATGGGTGTGTGTTTCCAGGGCACGGCGTTGTCCGCAGGCCCCTCCAGTATGAATCTTGTCCCCCCAGCCCCTCAAAACGGTGCCCAAATGGGGCCTAATGATTCTATTGGACGCTACTCCAAGGTACCTACTGATTTCATCTAACGAATAAAACAGTCGATCGATTCACGCCAGTGATAACTTCGACGATACTTAAACACTATGACGACCGCAACAATTGCGTCGTGATTGATAGTTATAATCAACCCTATAAATTAAAAAATTTAACAAAAATGAATGAATATTACAAATGTAAATTTCCTAAAATTTGCCTTCGAATTTATTGAACTTGTGGAAATATGTCACTTATATATTGAGAAATTTAACATTATTATTTTGCTTTCTGAGAATCTCAGTTATCAATACCTAATTCGTGCGTCATATTTGCGTCATTCCAACATCAAAATTGTTTCTAACTAAAAGAAAATAATTTTTTATCTTTTTTCTTGTTTTCATTGTTTACTATTTCAATTTCTCAGAATTATACCGCGTGTTAGACTAAAGCGGTCTTCTTACGCGTGAAACGTTCATTTTTAGTTAAGTAATCGACGCTAACAGATTTATTTATTTATTTGTTACTTTCAGCTTCCTATACTCAACATATTCGAAATAATAAAAAAAAATCATATTTCGTTCATTCTTGGTGGAAATAGCCGGTCACTGGTGAAAGTTACGCTCGAAACTAGCCGGTCGTCATAGTGTTGAACGATTTGTTAATAGATCAATGTGTCTCTAAATGTTGTAACATATGTTAAAAGAAATTAATTGGTTATGGGAAAAATTCGATTAAGTCGAGTGGTACAGTGGTGTGAGAGGACGTGGGTTCAAGAAACTCTCGTAGCTCGAGTACAATAATAACGCATTACGAAGGATAGTTATTATATTTGATTATTCTTCAAGTGGTTAATGACCAACGTAGTTTAATAGAAGCAACTAGTCTATAATTACTTGCTACTCATATTAGAAGGTCGTATTACGTTGGTCTAAAAAGGAGATAAAATCCATCCTATGATGAGTCACTTTCCTTTGCAATTCTCGAGTTGCATTCACCTTTCTCTTACGTGAAAGATATTATCAGCAAAGAAATATTGGACTGGAAATGCACGAGATTCGTACGAGTCTACAGTTTTTCACAGCACTGTACATAAGCAGCACAAATAAGATCATTTCGAGCATGTTTATAATTACATTGTATAATACTTTATAAATGATCGTGAATTTAATTGGAAACTGTCTAAAAAAAATTGTAACATAGATCTACTCGAGTAATGGAAGAAAGAAGAATTACAGAATGAAATTTGAAATTGCTAGGTATCGTTTAGAGAACCAGAAGATGGCGAACTTTGGTCGACAGAGAAACAAGGAACGCCACAATCGTCGGCGAACAATCAGCGACAAGAGATGACGGTGAAAGCTCAAATTCATCGATCTCAAAGTCCACCACGAAAGAATTCGGAAATCGTCAGGAAAACCAGCGTGGAATACGCGGTGAGAAAAGTTAGCGTCGACAGAAAAATTGGTGATAAAAAGTCACCCGGTGTCACGGATCCTAAGAGACCTAATTCCAACAAGAACAATGTACAAAGTAATTTCACGAACGTGCTGAGTGAATTAAAAAATCGTAAGAGCAGCGTCGACAGTAATTTGTCGAGCTCGAGTAATAACAAAGGTGTGCCACCCCCGCCACCTATGCCACCACCTTTGGAGTCCCATGATCCTTCCGAGTCGAGGCCTTTTCTCGATCCTTACGGAAGAGCTAAGACAGTTCGAATTGGCAAATGGAGGTGAATAATTTCAATAATTTTACATAATCGAAGATAATATTCGATTTTTGTTTTCTTCTCGTTCGTTTTGCTGATTATTCGTTTATATGTTCATCTTAGATGGCCTCCACCGAGTGACTCGAACGAGAATCAAAGTCAAGACAGTTTCATAGAGTTCAAAATGCGCCAACAGCAACAGCAACGCAAAATTACACCACAGTATCAAGAATACAATCAAGGTGACGGTGAGCCAAGCACAGAGGGTGGCGTAGAATGGGAAGAATTTGAAATTGAGAATATCGTCGAGAACAATGAGAAGACTGTGATGAATCACGCACCACCTCCAGTCACGAAACACGAGAATGGATACAAAGAGGAAGGGGAAAAGAAAAAGAAAAAGTCAAAGTACGATGGCTTTTTCCTGATTATATAATTTTCTATTATACTTAATAATCAGCCTTGACGTTCAATCGATATTTCTTCAGATCCGCGTTAGAAGTAGGTGCACAAAGGCCATCGCCAGGAAGTATAGGAAAATTGAAGCTCAGTTCGGAGATGAGACAAAGATTGGAAAAAGTGACAGCTAATCATAGCGTGAGATCTACGAAAACCACCGAGAAACCAGCTCTTCCACGCGAAGATGGTAAAGTGAAGCGCTTGGAGGACAATAGAAAGCTTCTGCTTGAACAACAATTAGGTATTTTTTTTGAAAAATTCTTCTAATGATTGGAAAATGAATAAGCACGATTTGGTAATATTCTTTGACATGCTAAAGGAGGACGTTGGGACGATTATGCATCGACAGCTGATGACACGCAAAGCGTTACTTCGAAAGGCACGACCGACATGATGACTCAAGCGCAAGTTGTCAGGACGCAAATAGAAAGAATGGAGAGACCTGTGCCACCTCCGCTTCCGGTGACACCTCCGCAACCCCCTAGTCCCCGAGGTGGAAGCATGTATAGCAATAGGTATTCTTTTCTTCTTTTTTTACTATACGGTATTTATTAACATATTGCCTCACACTTGAAACTCAACATTTCTGCCTTTATCGACTGGTATTTTCAGTATACAAAAATTTAATATCCTTTGCAACACCAAGTTAAGATTTTACGATTTTCTTAAGTCCAATTTCAAATATTTATAATTTTTAAAATATACAAAATTAATTTTATTCAAATATTCTCCTCAATCAGTCAATCCGGAGTACCACAGCCTAGATCGCCTCCAGCGCCAGTGGAACCAAAAGCTCGCGATTCCTTCAGAACATCCCCCGACTCGGAGGCTTTCGAACATTTTTCCAAGACTCAACGCGACATGTTCAGCCAAAGCAGAGACATATTCGCATCCCAGCAGCATCTGAGAGAGACTCACGAATACAGAAACGACTTTGACAAGTCCAGGTCGCAAGATCAGAAGTCCAAAGACTTTTATGGAAAGGATAGCACAGACCTAGCCAGTTCTGCCAGAGACAGAAGTTCCGACTTCGACTCTCGTCGCGACTTGAATTCCGACATCTTCGATCCCAAATACGCCAGAGACATATTCGAAAACACGAGTTCTAAGAGAGACCCCTTTGGAATGACCAGAGACGTCTCTCCAAAGTCGAGAGACAGCTTTGGCATGCCATCGTCGCGAGACTTTGGCCTGATGCCAAATACGCGGGAATCTTTCGCTGCTGTTCGACAAAGTTTCAAAAAATTGGATCGCGACGTGGACAGAAGATCCAGCGTCGCCTCGACTCATCGTACTGATAAAATGGAAAGGATCGAAATCGAGGAATGGCCCGAATTCCTTAGACCAGTAATGCCACCGGCAGAGAAGCCAGAGATAGAAAAGGTTCAAGAAGTCGTCAACACGAAGCTCTATCCTCAAACGTCCACGGCTCATTTCACGTACAACAGAGTCACATGGACGTTGAGGGTGAAGAAAGAGGTGTTCGCCCCTAACGAAACCTTAAACAGCCCTCTGGCACTTCATCTAGTATTTTGTCAAGTAGCTTACGACGTTCTTGCTACATCTAGTATTCGAATTACAAAAGAGGATAGACAGAATATGCTCAAGATGTTGGATAATTATGGTATCACCTTGGACAACCTGCAGAGCACGCAGCACAAGATTACCATAAAGAAGAACGTCGTTGATATGGCCAAACAATGGCCACTGTACTTTGCCAGGATATTCCCAGTATCGGTGAGTAAACTATTTCTCTCACGATTTGCTACGAACCGGAATGAACAGAAAGTCTGGTGCATTCGCTTCGCACTTTTTAGCTGCGGCTAGTTGCACATAATAATTACCGTGCATGATGTTTATACATGGCTAATCACACGTGGCATTCCCGAATGGAAAGTCACGAGAAGAAAATGTATCGGTTGAATTAGAATCGTTCGGCCGATTGTTGGAGCACAAAGGTTTCGTTGTTTGCTCAAGTCTGAGGTGCTACAGAGTGAAATAGTATTATCGTTGAAAGATATTAGAATGTTTTCTTGTCATTTGTATCATTTTTGTCCACTATGTTAACTGAAACTTATTTTAGTCCGTTTAATTAGCTAGTAATTTAGTTTAATGATATTCTATGCAGATTGGCCCTCAACATCCGGAAACCCAACACGTGGCAGTGTCCCATCATGGTCTTCGACTCATAAAACGTACCCCGAATGGTGATTTGATCATTTTGGAGACATTACCTCTGGAGGATATTGTGTCAGTGAGTTCTCCCAGGGTTGGAGTATGTATAATGCAAATTGCATCTGGAGTCAGGCTACCCTTACACACAAATCGAGCACCACAGCTGACGGAGATGATTAGCACATACATCAGAATGGTGAGTAAAATCTTTTTAATATAACATTTCTATCTTTCTATTTCGTTTATTATATAACTAATTATTTATATATAATTAAATTCATATAGCGTAACGAGATTAACAATGTAATTATTGTTTTTATTAGAATCGATCTTTCTATAAAGCGGTATATTCTGTATAAAAAAAAAGATGGAGAATTAAAAATTTGTGTGGTAAATCACGGTTGATCGACTTCCATTTTATCATTTAACTACATCTTTCTTTCAGAAAGTACACAGACAGAAAGTATGTTTTGTAACCGTTACTTGCATCAATCTGCGTTTTAAAATACTCATATAATGCAGATCTGTACATATTTATGAGTAATTTTGATCGTAATTTAGTAGAAGCAGATAGTAAAAAGCAACTCGTACAGAACTAATTACCATTCGTTCAATTCTTTTACTTTACTCTACAAAAGCATTGCGTTCAATATGTTATAATAAATGCTCAAACACATATAGATATATGTTCCAGCAATATTCCATGGAATTCTATGGATGTAGGTTAATTTTATTTGAATAGATCAAGTAACGATTAATTCTACAGTATACGAATCTCGTAATTAATGGCAAATATATTTTAAAATTCTAAATCGTTTCCCAACTCAACTACTACAAGATTCAAGAATATTTAAAAATCTCCATTAAGTCGTCTTCATCCATCTAATGAACCTAATTCAAATCTGTCTTCCAATCTTCTCGTTTTACCCCTAGTTCAAACATAAAACACTTCCACGCTGTTACTTGTCACTGTACAACTTTAATTATTCAATCGTATTCATTAGAACAGACATTCAACAGATGAATTAACGACCTTCACAACACTATGCCCGTTCTATCGCGGAGAGTTAATTGCCTTAAGACTCGTTGAAATTATTCAAATTACCCGATTCGAAATAAAGGCAACTTTATCAATCCTTGAACAAAAATCCTTTGAGGTTTCTATGCTTATCCTCATTCATCAAGCTACTTGACGACGAGTAATCTAACACATGTTTGCTACATGTACAACGTGATACTTTTCTTCAGACCAAGTAACTCGATTTGTATGAAAACAAATTTGAAGCGAAGCAATTTGACTAATCTGAAGGAGGTTTTACATTCGTTATCCCGTGCATGGTAGCAGAACGAAACTGCCGAGATCCTCGAAGGTCGGCGGCTGTGTTCGGAACTTGCGCAATTAATCGCAGACACGCTGCCTAGGTGAAGTAACGCGATCGCACGTGTGGAAATCGGTACGCGGCTGTAATAAGCGGTCCACGAGGGATAACGACGAGGAAAGGCAAGCCTGGGGCCGTGCGTCCAACACCAACGACAGACATCGCATTCCACCGCGATAATGCGTGGGTAGCGGAAAGCAAACCCACGATTTCCTCGAGAAAAGACGATCCTGGATAACGACGTCCCGGGGGAAATGTCTACGCGTGTCGCTTCAGCGTAGAAAAACGGAATCATAGCCCCGAGCTTGACATAATATACCTGATAGCTCCGTTAGGATGAGTTTTAACCTTCAGCCTAATATTCCGGCTAGCAAAGACGTGTATAGGGTTGATCAATCATTCTTGGAACAAACTGGATGTTCCTACGATTTTCTCATTTTCTTGTCGTTCTGTCATTTACGTCCACTGATGCGTTTACTGGTTTTACGTTCATTTGTGAGATAATTTACGCGACGGTTCTGCGATCGTTTACTCCCGTTGGATTGCCGACGATCAAGCTGCGATTAGGTGTATGCAATTTCGTTTTGAAATCTTAGAATTGCAAACCTAGATATCTGAAAAACCTGATATTATTTATTCTTTTAGATTTCTTTGTGTCTCTTTGTGTTTCTTTTGTGTTAATCAAAAGAGTATACGAATAATCGAGGAGCTGGAAAGTACATATGCATTAGGTATAAGAGAAGGTTCTATACTTTGGTCAAAATTTAGCGAGGTTTTTGATAGTTAGAACTCTGTCTTATTTATCTCTAATTGTTTCCTCTTTTTCTTTACTTCTCTTTCCTCTTTGCATCCATCTTTTCTAACGTCTGAATCAGTGCGATCCCTTGATGAAACGTGCATTGCGTTTCTCTGATAACCACTGAACTGTTTCTAGATTGGGTTAATAGGTTAATCAATCTTGTAATGACTCTAATTACTCATTAGGAATGTATAAGCAACAGTTACCTGAAATATTTGGTCCGAGGAGAAAGGAATGTTTCGATGGCATGATTAGATTAATAATTGGTTCAGGTAACGTTGCATCAAACGAATACTTCATCTCGATTCGTGTTTCAACCACGATTTTCTACCACCACAAAAAAGTTAAATCGTATCGAACCATGAAATTAGATCACGCAATCATGATTTCGCATCTTTAATTCGCATTATTAAGGATCATTTAAATATTAATACTGAAAGTAAGTGACGAACCCTGACGCCGATCAAAAAGGAAATAGAAAATTCGTGTGACTCGCGTGTGTTTCATACAATTTAAAATCGTAAATTAATGGTAAACCTAAAACCAATTAAATGGTAAACCTGAATAGTTCGAACAGAAGAATAAATCTTACATTTACGAGACTTATGAGATAAAATCAAAGAGTCCATATAAAAGTAGCCATTATTCGCCATGAAACGAACCATGTATTAATCCAACTGGTTTCGGTGTTAATCAATCAAGGACTTTCTAAACAGCAACTTTCTGTCGAAGTATCTCGAATCCAATCAATTTCCCGATTCAGCGAACTTTACTTATCCTTTACCAATATGCATAATTAAAACACAAAACATTTGAAACACTCAACAGTATTCCTAAATAGAGGTTATCAAAGCTATAAAGAAACGGCTCGTGATAAGAACTCTGGCAGTTGCGAAACGGGGCGCAACAATAGCTTGTAATCTTGTCAACAGTTATGAATAGGATCTCGATTAATTATCATAATTATCATACATCTATCGTCGAATATTTTAAAAATCCTTGTCTGGTGCTTCGTATAACCATTATACCGAAATCTTCTTACATCGCCATCTATTCCTCGTCCACTGATATTATCTCATGCTAAAGAATGGCTCTACATAGTGGCTAAAATTAGCTAATTTTTATACGAAAATAGTTTTACTCTTTGACAATTTGTCCATTTTTTTGTAATTTATAATTTACTCCATAAAAAAAGGTAGCAAAGCGATTCGCATAGAGACGAATCCATTGGAAGACACAGACCACGTACCCAAGTATTGAATTTTATTACGTTCACCGCGAACGTCGGTCCAGTCAATCGATCAGTCCTATCATTTTACCTCTGCGATCAGTGGCGCAGTGATATTCTTACAGCTGTCGCTCGAGCAAGAGAGGATGAAGCATCGAGCGCCTCCGGAAGACGTTTTAATTTCTTTATTTTCGATTTACACTTCCCATTTTTCGTCGATGCAGATCACTTTCTTATTTTTTCTTCATTTCCATAGAGAGAAACTGTTTCCTTCTCGCAAAGATTCAAGAAATCATATGATTAAGAAACAGACTCAACGACTCCATAACGAAGATGAAACCTTCTTTGACCACTGACCAGGCAATTATATTTTGTACAAAATTTTTGAGCCGTAAATTTTATGAAAATATACCAATTAAAAAAAAATCTTATTGATTTTATAACGAAAGCAAATCTTTTTGTGAACATTCCTAACGAAATTATATTTTTCCAAAGACAGTGAGGTATATCTAGAAAACCGAGGTCGTTATCCATCGGCACTTTATCAGGGACGATCGAAAACTGTCTGCGCTGATGATAGACCATCGATATCTTCTCTTGTGCGGCGAGGAAGAAAAGAAGGAGGCATTGGCCAGCATATATGACCACTCACTGGAAACGTAATTTACACTAGGCGTTGCCCGAGGTTGCCTCCTTACATTACATAGTATCATGCCGTTAGAATTTCCAAGTCGATCGTCGTTAATTGGTCTTGGGCGATCGCTTGCGGTTCGACCGTTTGTGTGTAGCCATTTCAAGAGCAAAGAAAAGGGGCTTTGAAGAAAAAAGGTGCGATTCAGTTCCGTTTCTGTTCAACCGTGAAAGAAGCTTATGCACGTCACATGGAATTCATCGTGACATATTTTCTTCGCCTTCTTTGTTCGTTTCTCTTTTACCTTTGACGAACGTTGCACAAGAAGCACACGATACCAGATAATATTTATTTATTTCGCGTTTCTATGACGCACAATTTTACAGGCTGTTACCTTTTTAGCACTGTTTTAGTGCCCGAGATCTGGAATACACTTGTAATAAATTTCAACCTCATAAATGTCTCCCTGAATAAGATAGAAATTTATTGGCCGTACATAGTTTCACGGCTCGTGTTAGCCGTTTGGATTAAATGAATCTTAAGCAGAATACAGTATTTGATCCACTTTTTTAATGGCACGAAAAATCGTGGAAGTTTCGTTGAAATTCAACAGCGATATAAATTCCTCGCATAATTCGAAAATTAATCGAAGATTTATCGAGGCGTCGATGAATTACTGTCACAACGAAAGGGAAGTCATTACTGCAGATAATGGAGTTAAAAGAAATATTACATTACTAAGGAATGTAACGTATTTAATTCCCGATAGAAAGCTCCAAAAGAAACAGATTACAGTACTAACGATATATCACGATTTCTAGAGCTGCTGTTGAAAATTGATCGCACTCAATTGCGAATGATAGATCGATCATCAATTACGTACTTGCCCTTGATGTTTAACAGGTGCAGCACGAGAATGTTTATAAAACATCTCGTTCGAATTATTCGTATTCAAAGACAGACACGAAATTGAACGAAAACTTTCTTCCAGTGATGAATGGTCCAGGATACATTAAGTATTCCTAAAGAGAATTTGCAATCCAGAGAAAAGATTTACGGCTGTATAATTTGAGCCGAGATCACAACTTACATTTGTCCATTAATCAGATTTACTGAATACTGAAGTCATTTAGTGGGCGTAGACCATACTTCCTACTTAATCTGATTGTATTTTCTTCATAAAGAAGATAACACGAAGAAAAGGTAGAGGTGTCGTACAAATTTGGCTGCGAAATTCGAAAGACACAATTCTACATTTGTCACTAATCATTGTTAACGTTTGTCGCTAAGAGAACAGATCGACGAGCATAATTAAATTCATTAAACTCGCTAGTCACACGTTGGGCGATGAGAATGGGAATATAATTGACCATTATTGTGAGGGATTGTCGGAACATGCGTGTTTTAAAAAAGCATCGGTATAAAGGCTTCGAAGACGGCGACTTCTTCCGGCCAGCTAGAGCTAGGCCATTGTAAGAAAGTACGCAACGTCGCGGTTCGTGCACGATGTCGTCACTTCGCTCGTGACAAAAGAGGCAAACAACAATTTGTTACCGGTTTTGCACCTTCCCAATGTTTTTTCCGCCTTCGATGAGCCTACGTTTACTGGAAAACTTTCACTGCGATCCCATGTCCATCGTTCCACTTGTGTCACAATTTGAAAACTCTGTTCCGTGAAATAAACTCGAGGAATTGTAACTGAGGCAACAAAGTGGCGTATTTTCGAAGACTCCAAGCTGAGGATTCAGCGAGCCCCCGAGAATTGAGTAGCACTTACGAATGCTGTGCCATGTTGCACGATTTACGATGCAATTCGAAGTCGCATTATATACCAATCACATCTTTACATTCCACGTTACGAGCGAGGGCAAAGAAAAAAGGAGACCCTGTCAGCGCGTAGGAAATGTCAATTCGTCTTGCCCCGGAGTCTATCGTTCCTTCTCTCTTTCTCTCGATTCACGCGACCACGCAATAAGAAGTTCCTCGACCAATTGTAAACACCTCATTCCTGTGCACAGGTGCATCGGTGAGCGAGTGCGCGGCGCATACGTTACGAGAAATTCGATCTCTCCGTTTATAGGTTTCTCCATTCAATAAAAAATCAACTGTTGTACAGACGTGCTTGTGTAATTACACGACGAGGAAAGGTACCATCGAACCGGTTGGAGTCAAGCGATTCGCCTTCCACAACGGAGCAAGCTGCCTCTTATCGCAATAAATTTCTTTCAATAAACGAATCTAACTGCATTCTTGCGCTGATTTACGTGTGGTTGTCATCTGATAGACTGGAATTGTAATAATCAGCTGTTAACTGAGTCGTTTCTCTCTCTTTCTCTCTTCTATCTGCATTAGTAATCGCATCACGAGCCCGTTTCTCTTTCCGATTAAATGAAACGTTGACGATACACGACGTTTCTGGCACGTTCAGTATTTCCCATGTCATAGTTACGTCACAAGGATATCAAAGATATTATTCGATGCCAAGGAATTAAAAGAGTAAATCCTTGATTCAGAAAATAGCTGAACTCCGAGCTTCTTTTGACCACTATAATAGAAAATCGTTGATAAATTGTTCCCTTTGATACGAAAAGTGGGAAGTTGTTAGGGGCAACGATTAAAGAAGAGCAAAATTTTTAAAATACGTATACACCAAGATACGTGGCATATAATCACTAGAATCGCCAAAACATAACTGTAAGCACCGCTAACTAGACAAGAACAGAGAGCGGTACTCTGTACGAATCTCTCCTGATTAGCAAACAACGAAGGTAGAAACCAAGTTAGAACCATGTCGAAACGAACATTTCGATCCCAGGCTATCTATCCTGGCGAATGCTCAGAGCAGCGTATCGAAGGAATCGTTGGATCGCCGCGACGTGCACGTCGACAATTAAGCCGCCCCGTGAAATTTCGAAGAAACGTGTCGAACCATAGAAAACTTGAATTTCCTTTTTTCGTTTATTCGAGGCAGTTTTGCGGATCGGATGCACATCGTTGCATGCGTGGCAGCTCAGGTACGTTGGATATATTCCCAAGCTGGAAGGAGTCATAGCCACGTAACGTTCAGGCGCGCAACTACTTAGGCTTCTTTCAAGCGATTCAGAGTTCAAGCAACTCGTGTTTACCGGAGGCAACACCTTCTTTCTCGCGTACGCGATACCAGCTTGGAGACCGGAAGCCGTTTGAATTGCTAATGACCCTGGCAACGATCTTTATCTCCCACTGACACTCGAGGTCTGGCCTAAATTCTCTCGCGGCGTCCTTCCAGATCTACAAGGTGTCCTGAACCATAACGTGTCGTCGGCGAATCATCTTTGCACCCTGTGCAAAAGGGTCGAGCTTACGGTACAACGACAATAGTGGCAGTAAAGGGTATCGTGTCCTGTACAAGCTATTTGAGACACAGCAAATTTGAGAGCTCATTACATTTTTTTTTAATCTCTTGCTTTATCAGAATTTGAGTATAAATTATTTTATTACTATGAAATTTACAATACTATTAGGAACGTTAGATATACTATGTGAAGAGAGAGAGCAACAGATATTCTCGGTAGTACGAATTCTAATTATATAAACTATTTGTCCCTTCGACAAGTCTGAGGAATTAAAACTAACCTTTTCTTGCAAATGCCTTCGTTGAATGGAAACCATAATTCATGCTACAAGTGACGAAACGTTACGAAGAAAGGAATTAACGAGAAATAATTTCGGTGAAATTTCCTAGGCATCATGTTAGAGAATATCTATGCAGCAAAGGAAAGTTTGTCGGAAGTACGAAAAGACATTAGCTAAGCATCTCGCAACGTCTCTTCTCAAAGAGCTAATGACATGTAGTGTTTTACGCGTATGAGATCGAAGAAGCTGTAACAGTTGCATTGCTAAAGAATCTCTGTATTATTTAAGGCGAATCTTCATGAACAGTTTCACTTGTCTTTTTTAGATTTCTACCATTCTGTGTCAGCTTTTTTCCTAAGGCTTGACGAGAGAAGTGTCGCAAGTGTTCGATGGCTGCGTTTCATTTTCGTAAAAGGTAGACGTGCAGCGTTTAAGAAACAGAAGTTGCGATAGATCGGACGTTAGAAATGGAAAATGTGTCTCCGAATCGCGAAACAGGGGAGAGTTTTCTTAGTCGACTAGTCTTTCCGGTCATGACGGGTGCCTTTTACAGCGGTCGATCGCGTTCAGAGAACAGATTTCGCCTCGATCACGCACTTTTCGCCACATTGTAACGTCTCGTGGCGAGATCACCAGGGTAAAAAAACGTCCAAGAAAAATGCGAGTCGTTAGAAAATTGTGAACAGGGGGAACGGTAGGCGAGAAAGCGTTGAGAACGTTTCACGATGAGTCGAACGGAAATTGGATCGAGTTTCCTTAAAATGGAAGCCACTAAAATCGCTGTTTCATCAAAGTTGAACGAAGCCACGAGAAACTACTCCTTTTAAGGTATATCATTTCATAATTCTCCTTTTGTAAAAGGGTCTATAATTTCTCGGGATATTCCTTCGAAATAGCTTCAATGAAACAAATATAATTTACTAACTGACCTGTAACTATGAAACTTACGTTTCTTATTTGAAGAGCCTGTAGACATAAAGTAAATCGCTAATTGCAATTCATTTTATCGCTAATTCGCTATATAGTCCTACCTAGAGGAGGGTACAATGGTTAACGAATCCCCTATCTCATCGTGGTTGCTAAATCATCAATGATTTCATAGCATAGAAAAAGAGAAAGATGGAGGTTGTAAGGTCGCGTACGTAGAAACGTGGGAACGCGTGTCTTCAGATTCGAAACGTATAAAGATCCTTGATCCTTCCGGCAGAAGATGAGAATCGACGCTCGAGTTACATTTTCGGGAGACCTAATCAGTCTTGATACTTACCAAAATATTCTAAAATTTCTAGAAAAATTTCTTAAGTGATATATAAATACCCGAAACTCACAAAACACAATGCTGGGAACGGAAAAGGGAATATCGTGGGTTTTGGAAATGGGGATAGGGCTACGGTTTAACGAACAGGATGTTTCTCGACCGGACTCACGTATTATGGGACCCTTTACAGGGTCCCAAGTGTAATCGGTCGTTTCCGTTGACGACAGGTGCGCCTGCTGTTACACGGACACGCATGAATCACGTATATCTTTTGTGTAGCTTCTTTTCTGATCGAAAATTTAAAGCGATGGGCTTCGTCCTTTCATACTCTCGACGAATTTGTATTCTTACAAAAGACTGTTTACAATGGACAGAATTCTTTCGCTTATATATCGAAGAAAGAAAACAAAGGGGTTTATTATTATTGTAATCGAGTGTATAGAAAAATAATTAATTTCAATAGATAGAGTAGATTTAAATATCAAAAGATATGCAAGTTACTTTCCCGAGCAGGAATTTTTTTGCTAAGTATGTATATCTATCGACCGAAGAAATTACAATCATTCCTGGTATCCAACTATCACTTCCGACTTTTCCCTTCCGTCTTTGATTTCTATTTTATTCACGGTTTCTACATGAAATTGTTTGTCGCGTTTATTACTTTACTTTGTGCACGGAAAAACAAGTAACCGTGAATTATCTTACTTAATAGAATTAACGTCTTGATCGATTATTAATTACGTACAATATTGTACAAATAATCTTTGATCGCTTATCGATCCGGTAGAAAAAGAAACACCGAAACAATTAATTTTTCTCGGACCAAATTTAATTTACTTCCTATTTCCTCTTTGTGATTTCTCCTCTTCTCTCAACATTCGCTTATTACCGACAGCAAGAGTCATTAAGCGGCTGTCTCCGGTGAAAACTTATGGCGACCCTTCGTCTTATACACAAACGAAGATTTTACATTGCAAGTAACTAACTTTTCAAGATAGAAATTAAAAGCATCTCCTTGATTCGATGGAACGAAAATTACCAATAAACTGTAATTCAACGCTTGGAAGTACTCACATCGAATAAATTTTGGAACAAAAATATTAACAGATATCGCTGTCGTTTCTTCTTTAACAAACAAAAATTAGAAATATCGAATTAATAAACACGAACAACGACTAAAATAGAAAATTTGTACTGGAGAAATAAAAATTAAATGAATTTTTAATACTTTTACCAAAGATTATTCAAATCTCCAAAAATGTTGTAATTTATGAAATTTTTACGAACGCTTGTAAATTGGTGATTCTAGTAATTCTAGTGTAAAGGAAACTTAATGAATATTAATGAAAGTACGTCTTCATAATTTTTTGCTTCGAATCGAAGCAAAACAGATGGTGTTTAATGAAACAGGACGACTAGAAAATTTCACTCGCCAGTTACGAAATAAATGGACATTCCTGCATCAACTAAGTGGAACCTTCTTATATTCTAATTCCCATTTTTAATAATATAACGTGTATCGATATAGGATATTCCTTATTGGTGGTCAATGAAACTATACTTCATGAATCGATAAATAATTGAAATCGTAGCTCATCGAGTATATAGAATACGAAGCAACTGATAGAGATAAATTTTTCCGGGATTGTGACGCGAAGGAACGAAAGTCTCGTTATTATGTCATAAACATCACTGACCTATGTTAATTGGTCTTTAAGTTTCTCGTTCTTCCGCTGACTGCTAAACACCCATAGTTCGCGTGCACGCACTATGCATTCGTAACAAGAAAACTGTATATCCAACACCATACTGTCATACCAATTAGGGAAATTAAATTCAGAGAAGATACAGAGGCGTCGCGAGTCTCGTGGCCTGTAAACAATTTACGATAATCATAGCTGAATGAAAAATTTCAAAGTTATCAGTGTATCTTGAAAATTTAATGACAAAAAGAAACTGATTATATAAATCTCAGAAACTGCACGTAAGTTAGTTATAAAAGATATAGACAAGGTTGCTGTTTTGTGCATAAATAGGTTGCTGAGCATCGTTTCAAATATCCATACGTATCCTGGTAGGAATCTCTTAACTTGTTCGTGACTCTCCAAGAATTTCCTAACAGTTCCTAACGGTAACAATTACATTTCCATTACGAAATTACGGACAATAACGCAATCGATCTGACCCGCCTCGATCTTCCTATTCATTAAACCACTTATTGGTTATCCGTCTGTTCTTTCGAGAGAATTAAGGAAAAAGATTTTTACTCTACATTCCTTACTTTATTATGCGCATTCTGGTCGGTGCGTAATGAAAAATAAAAACGAGAACGATGGAAAGGAGAGAGAGAGAGAGAGATAGGATGTTCTGAATGCATGGAATCAGTAGTGGGAATGAGATACTTTGACGGTCGTTGAGTCGATCGAAATACATTTCAATACGTTCCATCTTTTATCGAACGATTTCTAACAAAGAATCCTCGTAGAATGCAGAATCTTCGACATAAAGTGGACCAAACCGCAAACCATAAACTTCCTTCCATTCGTGTTTTTTGGTTTTACAAATTTTATACAATTTTTTCCTTTTTTTCCATATACACTAAGGAATCTTCTTTATCTTCTCCCATCTTTCTCACACACACGTCCTCTTTCCTTAACACTGTAGGGTTGTCCTACACAAAATTTGCGCTAACTTTTAGATGCCCGAAATAAATGCTCGTGGGCACACGATTTAATTAATTTCTTATATTTCAATTAACGCCTTGATTTTGTCATCGTCGATAGAGTGCGACAAGTCTACGATATTCTTGATCTTTAAACTCAACATTTCTAGTCCTAAGACTTTACAAAAATCATTTACAAACACCTCTATCGTGTACTGTGTATACAATGATATGGCGGTAACGCGTATTTTACATTTCTCATATATACTATTCAAATGATCGGCTCTCCTTTCCGATGAAAGTGTTATAAATATGTCGAAAATGCATTCCATCGCTCCGCTATGATCCTTTCCAAAATCCACCGCATCCAGTTTCGATAGCTATATACCCACATATACTGAAACTTTTCCCCAAAGACCATATCCGAATTCCATATGCGTTCATTGACTTTCTCGATATCTCGCTCTTTGCATGTACGCGAGTCATTTTCGCGAATCTCTCGCACCTCGAAAAAAGCAGACCCGCGTAAGTCACCACCTTCCCTCCATCTTTTCGCCACGCGATTCACTTGGAAACACAAACGAAACCGTGTATCGAATGCCCATTACTGCGCGAAACGTACGCAAGTACACACCGTGTGTGGAAAGGCTCGACCCAGATATCGGTGTTTCGTACGTGCCGGCTAGTCAGAGCGCAGCCAGCAGAGAACAGCGCTGTCTATCGGAAGCCGCACAGCTCTTCAGTTCATCGACTGTCGTCGCGCGGTGCACGCTGGTGCAACGCTGCACACGGTGATCTTTCCGTGTACGCCGTACGTGCGTCTTCCGCTATAGTCGTCCCTTCAGGCGAGAGAAACTTTGCGATCGCGCACGCGGATACTCTTATCGCGTTGATACCGTGTGACCGGTGAGTGTCAGTGATCCGATCCTAGATAGCTTCGAGAATCAACGGTAAAAGTGACATGTGAGCCCTTCTTCCGCCGTTTCTTTCGATTTATTTTGTTATCTTGAACGTACCGTGCACTTTGACAAATTTTAAGTTGCAATATTTTTCAAGGATCGTCATGTTTGTTTAGGAGCCGATGAGAATTGTGGAAGTTATAATGAGATTAATGGAGCTTGATAAAGTTTATGTTGGAATACAACATTGACGAATTTTTTTAGATAATTTTTTACTTGGTGAATAACGAGCATTACAGGAGAGATCAGAGTTCGCTGAATTTTAGGAAATCATCGGAGAATAATAACATTGGAGTACGATGATCAACGATATAATTACTCGACATTGAGAAATAATTAAAGAACATATCGAACTACAAATTTTGTACATATTTCACTAATCTACTGAGTTTAACAAACTTCGTGGAATAATTAAAAAATATTAATACGGGAGTACGAAGACGGAAGAATTATTGTGGGTGTACACTTGCTTAATGGATAACGAGGATAATGAAAGTAATTGGGTGATATTTTGTGGTTAGTTTACTGTGCAAACTCGAGACGATGCGCTTGCTCGTCTTCATAGACCAACTGCCGTCTTTTCTTTGAGGCGTAATGAGGATATTTACAGTTGTCCTCTGTCATTTGTTGGAAGCACCTGTAATACCAACATTTACGATTCCAAAGTAATTGCTTTCACACTAATTACATCAGGAACCAACGAGTATTAAACTTTGCAGAAATTAGTCTGTTCTGTAGTTGGTTCGCCTGTTATTGGATTTCTGATTCCATTCGTTCGATAAAACACCGAGCAGAAAAAGTATCGAAGAAACGTGTTGCGTAACTAACAGGAGAATTCTACGAATGTGCCGCGTTAAGTGTGACGGTAAAAGAAAGAAGGAAACGCTTGCCAATCGAGTCTGTCAAATCAACACAGTCCATTTCTTGTCCCGACGACGTCCGTTTAAACGCACATCGCAACTTTTTTCTCCATTTGCGTAGTTTTGTTTGCATTAATCATTCCAACTTCTGGTACTTTACGTAACACGCGTTTCTTTCTCCGTTTGTTTTCTTGCATACGTTAATATCGTTGCGGCGATTTACAAGTTTCAGAAAAAAAGTACATTAATATCGACGCTTCCTGAATATTCAAATTACCTCTACCTCCTTTCATAATTGTAAAAAATTACTCTCTTTTACGTCAGTCTTCACTGAAAAATAGTATCTTGCCTTATTCGAGCGATTCGGGTTATGCTTTTGTAGAAATGAGAATCTTTTAAATATTTTTTATCTGCTTTTGTAAAGTTAATCAGTTTCGAGGAACTCGTTACTATTTTACCACAAAATATTAAATTCGTCCCATTTTCACGCTGCTTAGCAAATGACAGGTACATTGTTCATTATATACAATCGCACTCCGCTCGTAAATCGAGAAACTCATTAAAGATAGCCACGTTTAATGCAGCTCTTTGCTGTAATCGTTCGATTACAGAGAATTATCACGATACTGTGTATCATCCTCAAAATCAAGCTCCATATACACGGTTGTATAATAGTATAACTGTACGGTAGCGTGAAATCAGCAGGTGGTCTTATAATTAATAGTGCATGACTCGAATAAAAAAAAAATACGCTCCAAAACACCGTATGGAACATCTGTTCTTTAATTTGTAAGAAGGAGCCATCTTCCATCGGGAATAAAAATTTCCATCAAATGAATGTAAATTATCACCGTATAAACATAGCTTAGAAAATATTGAGACGTATGAATGTTTATAATGGTATTGCTGGAATTAATGACGTTAATAACTCCTTCAATTTTCAGAATTCTCTGATGAAACTGACGCAGAATATTCTTGCAAATATGTACAATTAAATAAGCAAATACGAAAATAATCCACAAATCTTCCTTGATCGTAAATAAAATAAACGAAAACACAGAGAAAGAATAAAATATAAGGAAATTCTGCAACATTCGATACGAACGACTATCGATGGCGATGCGGGTAAGGAAGGCTACACCCTGTTCCCGAGCAATGTCACGCGTCAGACGAAGCTTCGGCCTCGCGAGCACCGCGAAGATAACGGTCTCGATCTCGATCGCCATCGTGTCGCAATAAATCGGTTTCGCTTGCCCCAGTGTCATGGCGAAATGTCGGTATTCGTGTCGCCAAGGCTCAATTACGACTGGCAATCGTTGTTTACCTCGCAGCCGCAACATACCTTTCCTACCCATTAAAAAATTATTCGCCGCTCGTTCTTGAGAATACATCGCACACCTTCGATAATTATTTGCTCGCGGGATGAGGCGGGCCCTGTGTTTTCTTAAAATATTCGTTACGACCTCGCGCAAACATTCCACGCGTTCACCTGACTAGATCCCACGATGGGAAAACAAGAGATGACGCGATAGTTGCGATAATCACAACTGGGCGAGGTCGAGATTGATTCAAAATTGATTCGAAAATCCATCGGATCGATGACTCGAAATGTTTCAAAGTAGGTCATCATAATACATGTGGTTTTTGTGACACTGTTAATGAAGCCGTTTTTGCGAACGATCATTCGGTATTTTCGTAGCGTATAATTTTCATCTGAGATTAATAAGTAGGCTTGTTTTTAGTGGACTGAGATTTCGCTGCGAGAAACAGTATTGCTGAAATGACCGCAAAAAAGAGGAAATTAAGGGAACAGTTGTAGGATCATATGTACAGATGAAAAAGTGAAGATATTTCGTTGAAGTTGCTCGTGATCTGTCATACTTGACTCGTCAAGGAATCGAAAGTTCGCTTTAATCGCACCACAGGGATCCTCTATTTTGCACCGCTAAGCGGCGAAAGTGGATCCAGTTCGACGAAGAAATCGAGGAAATTTATCAAAAGATATGCGCAATTATTTTTTATAATTCTAAAGAATAGATAAAACTCTATCTGCGAATGAATATCTAGCTACCTTGTAACGAAGTTTAAAAAAAAAGAAACCCATCTTTTCAGTTCTCGTAAATTGATAATGAGATTCATTCATATTACAACTAAGTTTTTTAACCACGAAACCAGTCTGTTCAATCTTTGTGAATTAATAACAACTCTGTTACAAGCAGACATTTCGAAAATCATCTGGAATTAGCCTCCAAGTATAGACGATGTCTATATGCGAGATTACAAAGGACTGCCTGTATTGTCTATTTTCTATCGGTGTTTCTCGATGAAGAAGCGACCACGGGAAAAGAAAAATAGGCATGTGATCGTGATCTTCCTTACGCAAGCCTAGCAACCTCATACGAGATCGTTAACGATCCTCCTATACGCAAGTTTACGCGTTCCATAGATAGTTGCGTAGTCGCTACCGGCATACCAAACCAGCCTCCATCCGAGATATCGATCTTTAATCGAGCTGGGAATAATAGTCATTGATTAACCATAAACTTGTTTCAACACCGTATCGTCCCGAAAAATAATATAAATTAATGGACATTATTAAATTATTCCTGTTGCGAGAAAATTATACTACACAACAATTCTAATAAAATATTTATTATAAAATCTAGATTTCTTACTAATTTTACTTACGATATTATTAATTTGATCTAAATCTTTGAAAATCTAAGAAATATTATATCAGTATTATTAGTATTATAGTATCGTATCATTGTTATTAATATTTGATTAATCGAAATAATCATATATCTTAATCAGGCAGTACTTTTCGAGAGCATAATTTTTGTACAAACGCCTGTTAGCTGAAACATGGTCTGTGTAAAAGCATAGTGCTTGTCACTTAATTAGAGCCATGCAACAGAGCAGAACAACACAATGCTAATTAGCTGTTTCTTCGCCGATTGTTCTGTATCCTTTTGCGGAACGACTATCCAGAAATATCCTCTTCTGTTGCCAAAGGAGAAAAAAACTTCATTAATTCGGTATCCTTGAAAGCACATTTTTCATCGATGATCATCTACGAAAATAGTTGCTACGCGAGAGATACTCGAATTTAATTCTAAAAAATGATTACCCCTTTGAAAACAGGTTTCATAAAACGCAAATAAATTATTTCAGGAGACAAATATCCTTGTCTTCGATGTATGATTCGAAAACCGTCGCGACACGTTGAAACACGAACGATAAAACGGATAAAGGAACATGACAAGTACCATTCAAGGCTAAAATTATAATTTTAAATAATCCTCTAGAGATATACAGGACGAAGTTACAGCGCAAAGATGAATTAACTTCGATCGCGTCATTTATGCTCTTTCATTTGCACGTTCACGATTGGATTAAAGTAAAACGATAGACGTTTTGTAGGTCAGAAGATGCTCATTCCATTAGTATAGTGACATACTGACTAAGAATGACTGGATTCCGTTTCCTACTTTTTCCTTGACCATCGAGTTCCGACTAGCCTTCCATTTGAATCTGGGTTCTAAATCTCTGCATCCTCTTCCCCTCTCGGTTCGACATTACAGAGATTCTTAGATGATAAAGAGGACAGGTGGACATTCTTTAAAATATCCCGACTGATTTCAAAGCCATAGTAGCGTGTAGCATGGAAATTGAATTTTTATGTAGTCAATTGTGCTTCCAATGTACATTATTTAATGTTAACAGAAAATTAAGAATCTTCTTGTAATATCTACTTAAAGAGATGCAATGTTCCAGAAGATGAATATGTTTACGATTTATTTATTAAATTTCTATTTACTTTATTCACCGCTAATGGGGAAAGCGAGTTTTCATGAAAAGCGAAGACAACCCTTTTTAATAGGTAGGAGAAGTTAGGTATCCAAGAAAGCAGAAGCCTTTCTCATTCGTTGTTGGAGCGAAGGAGAGTTTGTTAGCGCGAAATAATTACAATGAAAAGTGTACATTGTTCTTCGGTCTCACGACAAGCTTCTTCGCCGATCTTCTCACGAGGCCCTGAAGAAGGTCCTTCTTCCGTGATCCACATTCGGCATTGCGTGCCGTAACGAGGGCAATACTGCGGTTTTTTCAAGCAAATTCGGCTTCGTTATCGAAGGAAAAACACGCATAAAGAACACCAAACACCGACGAAATCGTGGTAAAATTTTTATTATCGTCTTTTTATTATCGTCTAGTTAATTTTTTTAGGCATTCCGCGTGATAATTTATTCGGTTCTATCTTACGGGTATTTACGTACGTTTCTCGAATGTGATTTCTTCCCCCTTTCTATTCGAAATTTAATTGCTATACCGCCGTGATTTTTTTAATGTTATTAATAATTTCACACGAGGAAAATATCACCGAAGCTTAGCGATGTTTAATGTATATCTTATGCTCGAATTTCTCCATTTTTGATATCGTATTCGTTTCACAGGGTTTCCTTTTCTCTTGTTAATTAGTATTAGAGGTCTTTCAAGTGGTGGCCGAAGAAAGTTCACGGTCGCCATGCGTAAAAGATCTTTGGTTCGAGGAATCAAGGTCAATTATATTCTACGAAATGTAATTTCTATGCATTCGTCGTGCTCGATGGCCTGTACTATGCAGAAACCGAGCTGGAAAGTATTCCTTCATTGACTTTGGTCGTAACACGATGTTTCAAATTGCGGTGTCGTCTGAAATTCTATTGTACTGTAACCGGCAAGAGAAAAGACGCTTATGTCAGCAGTTATTTCTGTGACACCAAGACTAAAGAAAGATTAGGTCACTTAAGAAAATTCATCAACCTTTGAATCCTAAATCCTTTTAGCCAAAATGATTTCCTTATGATAAGAGAATATTAATTTAAACAGCGGTGGAATATAAGCTTTGGTTTCGTCTTACAAAGTACTTCAATTTATATATATATTTACATACTCTAGGCTTACTATAAATTTTGAACAACTCAATTTTTAAACGGTAGACAGTGCACGGTACATTCAAGAACCAATTCCAAGTATTTAATAATCAGCTTAACGCTTGAACATTCATGGAACCATCTTCCTGAACAAATTCGTGATTATTGAAAAGAAAAAGAGAAGATGGTTAACTCATACGTCGACTAAACAGATTCAGATGTATTCCACCAAGTCAACGAACAAAGTGTCCATCATCAACTGACCAAAATGGAGAGAGAGGTTTCCGATACCGAAGGGATCTTCTCTAAAAGACTGTCCAGCAACTGGGCAGAGCTGCCAACAACCCTGAGGAAGAAGCCAAAACATCGGCCAGAGATTCTCTCTCAGTTCGTCGATCCTTCAGAAATCTCTGAGAACGAGACCAAGAAAATCGAACCTAAACCCTTCAATAACGTTCAAAGAATCGTGAGAAGATCCGAATTTCTGCGTAAACTGGAAACGAACGAAAATGGGAAGAACGTGGATTATCGACGGGATGCGAAGGTCGACAAGAAATCGTCAGAATACTCGTTTTCTCGCGTGGACGAAGATTATAGGAAACACTACGAGGACCACGACTCGAAGCTAGGTCCTCGGAGAAAAAGTATAAGCAATCTCGTCGGAAAGTTCGATCACAAGAATTTCTCCGACGAAGATCGAAAAACCAACTCTCCAGACAGCCTCTTAGTGAAGTCCTCGGAGTCGGATTTAAGCAGCGACGAGTACGGACAAACGGACGACTCCGGGGCGTTTTTAGAGAAGGCTTCCAACCGTGAAAAGGGGCCAAAGGGCGAACAGAGAAACAGGTTCATTAAGTTTTTCGCGAAAGACGAATGTAAAAGAAAGAAGAAGCAGGAAGATAAGAAGGCGTCTCCAGACTCTGGTCATTTGGACGTGAACAAGAATAATGTTAAGCAGATTTCGAGAATCATAGAATCGACTAAGAAAGATTCCAAAGGAGTGAATCAACAAAAATTCGAGTATGAGAATATACCAAGGATCGACGTGTCCAAGTTGGATCAGAAGCCTTTCCTAAACCCCATAATACCAACGGTTAATTCGATAAACTCGAGCAATTCCGATCGTCCTCAACCGACGATCGAGCAATTGAGGCTTGAGGAGGGTTGCCTGTTAAGAAATTCGAGAAACTCGAGTCCGTCTGGTCCATTGAGAAATAATAACGACAATATCGAGACGAAATATCGAGCTCAATCTCCGGCTAGACAGAATCAAAACGCGGAGGATATTCAGATGAACGAAATGATCCAGGATTTCTACGATAGCGATCAGATCGTCGGTCGAGTGAATGGGGAACGGAAGGTTTCGAAAATGGAAACGATCACGGAAGAAAATGCGGATGGGAGCAAACTGAGTGTAAGGGAGATCTTGAAGAGATTTGAAGAGCTGAGGACGCAGAACGAGACGCAAGTGGAGGAGAAGTCGAGCGACAAGACCCTCACCACGATACAAGAGACCTTGAAGAAACTCGACGAGAAGGTCAAGAGCTACCAGGTCACGATCCCGATAAGATTCTTGTCCTCGATTAATAAATACTCCGTAAATCTTACTCGATTCCCAGTGAAATTCAATACTCACATTTCAACGATCGTATGCTTTTTACTCTTTCATCATTTTCGCATATTTTAATACGACTAAATGCACTGATAAAAATGATAAATCATTTAAACGAGGTGTGCACGGCATTTATATAGAATCGATTCCCCCTTATATAGAGAATATCTTAAAAATTGCACTTGCAATTCTACCAACTTTTTGCGGCGCAAGAACTGCACAACTAATTAGTTGTAAATTAGGTATTTCGTTTAATGATGCTCTCTTTTATTATGTTGCGTACAACGAGCGTTTCGCGGCGCTTTTGTTACTAGTTAACATACTTCGAGTCAATTATTAGCCGGACAACGACTCCTATTAAATTATATAACACAGGAAGAGACCAGAACTATTTTAATTATGTAATATTTATCAACCAAGCGTACACAAGTATTCGTTATCTGAGATCTACGATTTTTACCAAGTATGCGTAACATATTTTAATTAGAGAAAATATTATTAGAGAAAAAATTTAAATAGCGAAAAAAATCGGGTAACAGATATCCATGAAAAGCTACTACCAACGTTAAACCAACGATATTATCTTTTAACTGCGGTACTTAATTATTGTTTCCTCGGTGACTGATCGAGAAACGATTTTGCTAACACCCTTCGATGCTTGATAATACATAATTTAGTAGGCCAACGATCGACGTCCGTCATTAAATAGTTTTCCTTCGAAATGATTTATGCTCGCCGAGAAAAGGCACCGAGAGGAACAGGATCGTTAACTTGTATGTTTTACGAGCAATAAAGAATTCCTTTTGCTATTAATCGGGACCAGCGTTGTCCTTGATGACAACGGCTCGTTTCATGATTCTATAATGTATGAAAATCAATTTTCATTGAAAATTGTTCATCATCGAAACGGAGAGATGCGAAGTGGTTCGGATGTCGAAGCAATTTCCAAAGGCGAGAAATTGTCAGAGGTGAAAAAGCTTTTACCGTTAGGCGGACGATATAAAGTACCGAAAAGGAATGCAGGAGATCGCATTCGCGGCGTACTCGCATAATCGACCCTGTTTACATCGATACTGTGCCAAGATATTAGTAAAATGCTGCCGGTGGTAAAGTTACCGTAATTGAAGGCTGCGTCGAGTGTAACGAGCGTGATCATTAAAAAGTTTAAAGAGAATTAATGGTGCCACCTCAGAAGGTATCCTTCGTTCAGCAATTAAGGTTAACGAACAACGAATCAAGGCTTTATGACGCCTAAAACATCGCGTATATCTCATTCCGTGGCAGAAGTTCTAAGTTTACATCTCAATATTGCCTGATATTTGGTCGATGTCTTATTTGAATTAGTAGATAGACGAGAAGAGGTAGAAAAATTGATATCAATCTCGAGAGGAAATGCAGAATAATTTTTCAGCATGGAAAATGAAACGTTCACCTACATACGTTTGAAAAATTATACACGAGAATCTCTGATAGAGTTGTAAAGCAATTTATTTCATAAACAGGCCGGAGAGAATCAAGTGGATGGTTATTCTTATTAATACCATTACAGTAACTATGAATGCTCACGTTTACCATCGTACCTGGATACATTAACGATTATGTGGGTCAGGGTCGACATCTGCTTATCTCACTCGCTCAGGTACATTCAGGTTTTACCAGCAGGGTATCAGCTATCGATATATCGGGTGCTACGTTACGACTTCCTTAGGAAAATGTGTAGGAAGACCCAAAAATATTTGGAATTTATATCTTTCTGCCAGTTCAGAAAATTGAACATAGAAAAGTCTCTTCCTCTAACAAAAGAATATCATTAGATGCGATCAATTCTGCTAAAAATTACAAAATACATAGTTACGATAGTCATCTTGTTATTGACATGGAATTAATTGGGATTAAGATACGAAAAATATTTTATGAACTTAATATTTTAGAAAGTCTAATAGAGAAATGAACTACTATTAACTCTTTTTCTAGAACAATTTACACTCAGAGGAAAGAATTACAGTAGGCATGAAAATTGACAATGCACTATATGTTCTATTATTTTTCGGGTAATAGCTACTTATTATATTGAAAATTATGGCAAATTGAGAATTACGTTATTGCAATATCATTCCTGCAATGGCACTGTGGAAAAATTACTGTTTCAGACGAAAGAAATCACAATTTACTAAATATATGTCAGCTGTGGAAATAATAATGGCAATCATAAGGAGCTATACACTTCGACTTTCACGACATTACCAGCGTCGGAAAAGTGTAAAACGCGTACAACGGATGCTATCGATTTTCTTCTATAGAATCCAACTAAACTATCATTCATGAGCATTTAGTAATTAAATAACTTTATACAGAATGTAGTTTCTACATCGTCTAAGAAACCAGTTATGCGGATGTAACACGCGGGAGAAGTCGGTCGTAAATCGTTTGCAAATTATTAATTTGTATGTTTCATTCATCCATTCGATCAATAGCCATTCGATTGAGCAAAAAAGAAATAAATTAGAAGAGAAGCTTATTGAATGTACTTACATTACGATCTACAAGCTTGGGAGCGGTCATGTATAATCAGTCATATTTAATTAAACAGATACATATTATTATTCTGCTCATAGCCGAAAGTAAAAAAACTTCCAATATATGCGTTCTATTATTTTTCTTTTTTTCTTTTGCTTTTAAAGAGAAAACGGAATATTATAAAGAAGAATATTCTACGAGACTGCTAGACACCATAGTGCATTCTTTGAATTCTTATAATGATTCTGACTGGCGTGCAAGGAAACTCGTTTTCTCGTTCGCGAGATCGATCGATGGATCCGAGATACCCGCGACTATGTCGGTGAAATGCAGGAAATGCAAGCCGAAAGAGAAAATGAATAATAGAAAAGGTCGAGAAACCGTCGTGTAAATCACTCGCGAAACCAGGGCGACGTGACGCCCACGAGGTTTTTACACAGGAAGTTTACACACCCGAACGTGATTTCTTGATCTTTTGATTGTGATAAAAAAAAAACGGAAGACACTCGTTCACGAAACACAAAATCTCGACCTCTGACCAATATGGTACATAAGGAACGGGTCCCTTTATACGGGAAGTGAAAAGCAGTAGTTTAATCGACGACATTTGTATAATTTTTATTGGTGATTTATGAAACTCTATCCAGTTTGTAATTATCGTCTTTTTTCTCTTTTTTTGTTTAAAGTGTAACGATTTCCTCTGCTCTAGATCGACAATTCTCCCCCTCCCCCTGAAAATCATGTGAAAGTTTAATTTGGTGTATTAGAATAAATGATGTCACTATTCGCTTAAAGACCAACTTTCCCAGCTATAAATACTTGATAGATTTCGCAGTAGATTAAATATATAATTAAGAATAGTAATAATCAAAGTAGGTATTCGTGACTTTCACGATCTAGGTTGCGCTCTGATTTAAAATCTCTGAACAAAAATTCTACAGTTCCTGGATGTTATAACTGATCCCAAAAAGAATTATGGTCGATAAATAATACAATTATCTCTCAGTATTCAATATTAAATTAAACAAAAATTGATGAAATAATATAATAAAATTTTACGTTACTAAATTACTTGGGGACTCCAGGTTCAAAATTTCAATTCAGAATATCTTAATAATGGAAACCTCAAACTCCCAAAATCGAGTAAATTGAGAACTGAATGATAATAATAATTAAATAAAATGGTACGTTACGATTACAGGTGGATCAGAAGCCGCTGCATAAGCCGAACCATCATGAGAATCACGTGTCTCAGATCACGAAATCGATCCAGTCACAGGCGAATCACAGTACGTCGAATCACGTTCAATCCCATAGTCAGCCTAATCATGTTATCTCGAATCACGAGAACCACGTGTCTGCCGGTCGTGTGCCGAACCACGTGTCGGCGGCAAACCAGACGAATCACCAGAAAAACCAGCAGAACCAGCGACTTAGCCCAAATCAGGAATGGCGTCAACCGGAAGACAACGGCAGATTGCAAGAAGATGGCATCTATGAGAGCGGGCCGGTCGTCAACGACGGAAAACACTCTCTGTTGCAGTACGCCATGCTCAACTTTAGACAAAGCACAGAGAAGTTAGTATTCTACTTATTCCAATTCATAATGTTATACAATTTATTTTTATTACAGTTCGATTTATGCGATAATATATTTTTCTCAAATAGATGGCAAATATAAAATTCGAAAACTCTTGCATTAATGAATAGGTGTATAAACTTTTTCATCATTATACTTTATTTTTCTAATATCTCACTTTTAATCGAGTTTAGAAAATACATTAAAGCTTCCATTTTTGCAGAATAAAATTTTGATAAACCTATTTCACTAGTAATGCTAAAAATGAAGATTGTAATGTATTTTCTTTCGCATCATGTTGCACGCAGTACGCTCGAGACTTGGATCAGTAAGTACCAAAAAATATATTTCCCAATAAGAAACAAATCCTTGCTCTGAAAAAAAAAACACTTTTACCAAAACGAGGCATCGCAATAAAGGAGAAATTAATGTTAAGGACTAATTGGTCGCTCTTACGCAAGAAACAAGAGCTAGCCGTGTTGAGAAAGCATAACGCACTGCAGTTCTCAGAGTAACATCGACCATCTTGGTGAACGCGCGGCTAACGAGTACAGCTCGTCTTCTTTTGGCATTATTCCGTGATTCGCGAGTTACCGTTTCAAAGTGCTTCCTAACTTGACGAGGAAACTTCGATATATTTGTTTCACATAGAATTTTCTATCAAATTTTCTAGTTACTACCAATTCGTTCTTACTGAAGAAACTTATGTCGAAGAAGAAAGATCTAAATGGAATTTAATAGAATCACTAATGAATAGATTTCTAAAAACTATGTACGTAAGGTTACAATATTAAATTCTAATTGAATGTATAAAATTCTAAAAGAAGTGAGAATTGACATTGCAAATGTATCTTAATTGTCTTTGCTATTCAGTGACCGACTAACTGTACCAACGTGTACAAGTAATTAAAATTAATTAGGAGTTTTCACTATTCATTGTGCGGTATTCATTATTCGTAGAGATTTAGAAAGAAATATTCAACCATGGTTTTACACAGGAAACACATTTGTAACGAGGTATCAAAGTAAAACGAGAAAAGAATCGGCGAAAAAACAATAACCAACAGAGGGATCAACCTTCAACCAAGTCGAAGGGGAATCATTAAAACGCCTAACTAGAGTGTAGACTTCCTAAACATGACTTTGACAAGTGACGGCCACCCGGCCAGTACTCTGAACGGGACTTTTTCCTCTGACTCTGTAGCAACATCCTGCAATGGAAATCTCCTTTACGGCCACGTACTCCTTCAACGAGATGTCTTCCGTTTTGGAAGGCTATTACTTACGTCACCCCCGAGTCCCGTTCCTTCGATAAATTAATTCTAACAGTCGCTTCCTGCGGTTACAACTTCCTACAATAACAAGCAGAGTTTTAATAAGCAAAAGTTTTAACAAAATATTTGATTTTATAGGTTTGAGATGTTGAAGACAGCAGATGGATCTATAAGTGGATCTCTTAAAGTGATCGAATCTTTGAAGAGTAAAAAGAAGAATAAAAAGAATAAAGGCCAACAGGATGGTGCGGAATGGACTTGGAAGGAACAAGTGGATCTTGTAAAATACTCTCCTGTGCCAATAGAACAGAGTCTTTTGAGACTTGATGCAGATTTAAGTGCCTTGGCAGTGGAATGCTTTTTATGTCTGATGAGGTACATGGGTGATCAACCTTTGCCTCCAGATACTAGCGAAGTAAAATGTGTTTACACCATTTTGATGGTAAGTGACGATGTTTCTCCTCTGAACTAACAATCTCTTAGAAAACAATCCTGTGTCTTTTATATTCCTAGTTTATATGAAATAAGCTGAAATGATAAAAATTTTAAATATTCTGTACAATGACGTTGTTATATCTAATTATATGAAGAAATATGGTGAAATTTGCTGAGATAATTTGTATTGGGGTCAAGGATTTAATGATGAAGGATAATAATTTGACAACCTACTTTTAGTGCTGAAGGATTTGAATTTGCTTTTACTTGCTACTTCTTTTCATTAAAGATTTCTCCTAGATGAATATATCTTCATAATGCATTCTCCAAGGAGAACGTTTGAAATACTTTCATCAAATGATGCATGTAAACTTCATTTCATTTTTTCAGGCTTATTATTATCAAAAATATTGTACTGCCTTGTAAGGATGTCTAACAATCCTTCATCACTAAAATAATAAATTCATTAAGAGCAGGAAGATAAATTTTATATCGCTAGTTTATTTTCATATATTTTTAAAAAGTCTTACATTTAGAAAATGATACATATAATATACCTTAATATTCTAAAATAATTGCAAAGAGTGAAATCATCACTTTCTTTCTTCATAAACTACTGAGAAAAATCTTAGTTTAACATCTATGGACATTATTCTCACCACTTTCAATCTAATTACAGCATTGTCATAAGTATGAATTACTTCGTGATGAAGTTTACTGTCAATTGATGAAACAGACTACAAACAATAAGAGCCCAAATCCAGATAGTTGTCAACGTGGTTGGAGGATCTTTAGCATTGTTGCTGCTTACTTCACTTGCAGTGATGGTCTGAGGCCTTATTTAACCAAATATCTGGAAACTGCAGCTTATGATAAGAGGAGAGCTTACCATGGTACAGCCACAGTGTGTTTACAAAATCTCAGGAAGACAGTTAAATATGGAGGAAGGAAAAACGTGCCAAGCGTGGATGAAATTATGGCAATTAGTGCAGGTAGAAATGCGAAGAGACAGATTTACAGACTACCAGGTGGAACAGAAAGAGTTATCAATACCAAATGTACAACTGTCGTACAGGTAAGTTTAGTTTTCTCCAAATTATCTAATTAGACAAAGAATCAGAATAGATGCGAGTAATATAATAAATATAAAGATAACAAAGAAACAACAATTTAAATAAATAAATAAATAAAATAATAATAAAAAAATAATTTTAATAAATAAAACAAAACTTTAATGACAATATTTCAAGCAACAACCTACATACCAATAAACTTCAATTTGGAAAGCTGTCTTAAGAATATAAATAAAATAACAAAAGGTTATTAATTGATATTCTAATCAAAATATAAATTATGATATTCAGATATAAATTCATAAAATTAATTAATAATTATATAAGTAGTATGCTACAATGCATAAATATACAAGTAAATATCTAATACTAAATATACAAAAAATATCAAAAATTATAAAATTAAGTTGTGACATAGGTTCTATTAAAAATATTACTAATAATAAAACAATAGCATGTAAAATACTTACAAAATTTACAAAAAAATGTATTTGTGCCAATATGTAGTCATCAGAGTGAATAAGATTATATATAGTATAATATATATGATGTATAGGTTAAAACCTTCATATTAATGTTATAGTACAAGATTATGTACACATACTTGTAAATAATTAATTATTAATGCGTAGAATAATAGTACAATTAATTTCAAGCTCCAAGCAACCCAATTTAGTAGCATGTAACCTCACAAATTGACATACTCATTACAGAATCGTAAAAATTTCACCAATTATGCAACATATTTTACAATTTTACTTACAAATAATAATAAACATAATTAGTTAGTTAACATAAATTAAATGAGAAAGCTTACCGAATTTCTAATGACATTCTTATCAATTTTTCACTTTTCGTAAGATTCACAATTCATCGACAACAGTACGCTCGGAATGCCGGCTAATGCGCGCCAAGATTCAAATTTAAATCTCAGTAAACCATTTTATAATACATATTCGTAAAATTGATTGAATATAAATTAAATTATTTAGTATAAGAAACATAAAATTAATGGTATAGCATTGAAAAGAAGACAAAATCAATGAAAATATCTCCTATATAATATAGTAACATATATAATAATAAATTGCAAAAGTCAAATTGTTATTGATTTATTTAATAGCACTTTGAGTTTAGGACTGTTATATTTTAATAAATTCTAGTCAAGACATGTCAAATTGCAACATATTGTTAAATATATGATAATACAGGTGTAATGACTAATTCTTAATAATTTGTTAATAACTTATCTTTTTTGGCAGGATGTTATCGAAGAGATGTGCAATATAATATCTGTAAGAAACCCTCATGAAATGGATGAATTCTCGTTATATTGCATTGTTGATGGTGATGCGTTTACGATGCCTTTAGCCAGGGATGAATACGTACTAGACGTAACTACGGAGTTACATAAAAATCATCAAGTCTTCTACTTAATATTCTGCAGGTATATATCTTTCCATTGATAAAAGGACTTATCTAAAAAGAAATCTATCGATTCTTATGAAAACAGTGCAAATAAAAGAACAAAAATAATACAATCTTTTTCAATTTAGATCTGTATGGTATTATCCTCTCAGACTGGATGCTCCATTGTATATAGAAGTTGTGTTCAATCAGATTGCTCCAGATTACTTGGAAGGTCTTCTACTAGTTTTACCTGGTGAACATTTACCTCAAGAGGTCATAGTAAGTCTTTCTATCTTTGGTATTTTATGTAAATAATATATTGACATTGTTTGGAGTTTTTAATTAATATATTTTCTCTTTTCTTTTTAGTTCGATATGGCTCAAATAGCTGCTCTTTTACATAGGGCAGCAGATATGACTCACGAACCAACAACGAAAGAAATTAAATATTTATTACCAAAACCAGTGCTCAGTTTGAGAGAACCACGACCACAACAGTGGTCAAATATGGTCCAACAAGCATGGAACAATGTGCAACACAATACAGTTGCTGCTTGTAAAGCGCAGGTGCTTGGTACGTGTCTCAGTTCTTATTGGCGTGTATTTATATCATGAAAATAATGTTTAACTTTATTTTTAGAAATTTTATGGAAGTGGCCATTATTCGGGTCTAGTTTCTTCGCTGTGAAGAGGGTGCCTGAAGGAAAAGAGAAGGGTGGTGATCATATTTTGGCGCTCAACAGGCATGGAGTGCATTTTATTGATTTAATTACACATGTAAGTAATTCAATCCCCGTTTTCTGCCTCTATGTAAAAAAGCAATAGATAATTCAATGAAACCGACGCCAAATTTTTAGGAGACCCTGTACCACTACCCCTATTCCGAGGTAATATCCACGAGGAAAGTAAAATCCGAAGAAGGAACTCTGTACCTTGACATGAAATGCGGTAATTTAATGCAACAACGCATCACACGACTTCAGACTGAACAAGCCCATGAAATTTCACGACTAATTAGACAATACATCACCATGGAACAACGAGCCACCAATGCTCAAGGTGCTAGCATTGGGTTTGGCATGAGATAAAATTCTCCATCTGCACTTTGAATTTATAGTAATCATATAGATCAACATCTTAGAGGCGTACAATCTTTTTGTATTGTTTAATCGAATAAGAAACGCTGTAAATACATATTTAAGAGAAACGATTCCGTCATGATAAAGGAAGACATCTTTGAAGGAACTTTCATAAAAGAAAAAGAAGTTCAATATATCGTAAAGTACTCATAAAGTTCGAAAGTTTGAAAGAATTGTCAGTAAAATTACGTTTATTCTTTCGTTATTTATTTATTCAAAGAGCAGAAGATTTGGTTAAGATTTTGTAAGAGATTTCATAATACGCAAATTAAATGAAGAATATAGTTTGAGAATCTTTTGACTTGTAAATATGTCTAGTTAGGAGCGAGAAACGAACAGAATTGAAACACAGCTCACCTGGTAACACTATTACAGATAAAATTATCGTAACTATCTCTCAAATCGTGACAAGGTATTTCTCATGTTTCTTCCGCGTTTTAAGAAATACCTTTCTATAAACTTCGACGAGTACACCAAAATGTAACAAACTTAAAAAATAAGTCAAGTACATACCTCGATGCAAAGGGAAAGTAGATGATCAAGAATATCGCGTTAGATCAAACGCACTATAAAAATACCAACTCAACAATATTGCAATGTTCAAACTATCGTTTCATAAAATAATAAGACTATCTAGTTACACAACAGTCTTAAGAATGAGAATGCCTGATAATCTTCTTCGTTAAGGAGAATTAATTTTATACATACCGTTGAAAAGGAAAAAAAGAAGAAGAAGAACGAATGCTCAAGTGTCTAAGCAATTATTCTCAACTCTGTAAATACGCGTTTAGAAACGTTTAGAGAAAGAGAGAACTACAACGAGAGGACGACGGTTCTGTAAAATGAAATATGTCGATACATGGCTCACTAGTAGCTTTTTAATAGGGTTCGATGGCAGGACACGTCGATACTCTCGATGGCTGCTGCGTCTTCCGGTTGATTTCTTTTTCTTTCAGTTTCAATAAGGGCAATTTTCTTCTCATTTTTTTAATAATCGAAGAAATTGCCGATCACCTTGAATAATAAGGAAAATAAATGACATGTTTCGACGTTGAATAGGATCGATTTATTTATATAAAAAGCGTAAGAAAAAGAAACGATACGGTACACGTAAAAGTTAATGTAAATCCAATTAAATGCTAATATCTTTAACGAGTACGTTCTGATGGAGACTAACAAACTGCGGTTACATGTTTATCACAAGGAGACATTATTATTAATAATTGTACGTATGCGTATCGCTGTGAACGGAGATATTAAAACTTTATATTAAAAATTTCTACTTATACGAAAATAGTTGTATGCCTCTCAAATTACCTTTTCTCCTTCCCATTTCAAAAACATATATATAAAAACATATAAAAATGCAGTAGGTAATGATAATAATAATGACGTATTAATAGATCAAATTAATAAATCATATTTTTGAAATTAGAGAAATTGAAGAAATTAGTATTATTTTATTAAATATGAGGAAATTACACAGAGAAATACTCAGATAGAAGTAAAGAGAAATTGATTTTTCACTCTGTGTTTTGGTATGCATATCATTCTAAATTATTCTACCTCAGACCCTTTCTAATCTACTTATAATCATATAACCTGTTGCCTTACGAGAAAGCTTTTTAAATTTATTTCTCAAGCAATCATTCAGTCACACGAAGTCATTAAAAAATCATAAAGCAACAAGTTAATAACTTTTTGTGCATTATATGTCAATTCTTCGAGCGACTTGGACTCGAACCAGGTGTTTTCACTTTCGTTTCATGAGGCCAATTACTGGCGGTATGTTTAACATATCCAGGGTCAGTGGGTGACGAAGGTATTCGAATGTTGAGTGTCTGTGTCCCCGTGCTCGCTGTTCGGAGCGAAGTAAAACATTCTTCCAGTATTTCGATTTCGTCTTTTCTCTGGTCGAATTCTTTTCCATAACCCTTTGGCGGCGGCGGAATATTAAAAGAAACATCACGATTTTTTTTCTGACTTTTCGGCGACATTCCTTTCATTCGAACTGGCACGTTGTCGTACTGACTAGTGTCAGAATATCTATTAATGTTAGAAGACCGAGAAATCAGATAAAGAAATTTAAGAAAATAATAAAATGATAACAGATAATAGGAGATTATGAAAATAATAATTATAATATAATAGGGAATTAATGCGTCAATGAGAATTGATGCAAATGCGAAAGAATGAATTCGTCGATATTAACGAAGCTAATATTATAGTAATAAACTGCTCATTGTGCAACTACCTGTAACCTTCGATAGCTTCGTCCACATCGCGCTCAACCTTCATAATCTTCACACTAGGATTCACGACCTTCGCGAATATAGGTTCACTTTTATGATTCGTTTCGGTTGGAAAACGAGGCGTGTCAATTTCATCCACTGGACGTTGATAAATATCATGAACCTTATAAACCACAGTAGGCGCTTCCATTCCATGATCCGTTCTATAAGAGTCTCTGCTCATAGCTTTTTGCATCTCAGAGTCTCGATACATTTTCGAGTCTCGGAGAGCTCTCCCATTTTCAAAATTCTGCGTATATTCTTTTGGTTCTCTGTATTCTCGACTGAAATCGTCAGTTCCTTCATCTTCATACGAATCTTTCGAACGCTGCTTGGAGGAACGATTTTGTTCCCATTTTCGCGGATCTTCAGACTGTTCTTGCCCTGAACTCTTTTGATGTCTTTCATCTACTTTCTCGAAACCATCGTTTATAGTGCCACTGTCGTCGTTTTTGGAAACTTGAGGACTACTTATTTTGGGGGATTTTGTTTCTTTTTCGCTGGCCAGAGTCGTCGTTATTTGTCGTTTAGCTGTCATATATTAATCAAAAAGAAAGCTAACTTAATTGTGAATAAAAATAAAGATAAAATTTCTGGAAACTTTATTCTTTAAGAAGTATTATCTCCGTAATTTATATTTATATATTATTATATATATTGTTAATTTATATATTGTCTCCTTAATTTATATTTAACACTTCCTTTTATATCTTAACAAAAATGTATGATACCTTTTTTATCAGTCAGAAGTTCTGTCATGCCATGCTTGTCCTTTTTCTTTGGCGTGCTCATTAACAAGTCAGCGATGAAAACTAGTGCTGTTAGCAAGCACAGTGCCCCAAAAACCGCGGCATTGTCTATCAAATCCTCAGGGACGTTTTCAATAGACGCCAACGATAAAGCGCCGACGATACCGAAAAGAATCACTCCAAGTCCAAGGAAGAATATTTCCTTAAATAGAAAATAAAGATCTTCGTACACTCATCAAACAGAACAATGAAATGTTAATGACTTCCTCTGCTTAACATAATCTTCATTAAAATCCTCGGGACCTTTCATATCCCCTATCGTCTCATAAAATTCAAGTATAAACGTGGAACAACCTTCACACGTTTACGACCATTAACAATTCGATAATTCGTATTTCTTTTCAAGATTTCTTTACAATAGCGATTGTACCGCCTTTCAGTGAAACATTTCTGTAAAAATCATGTCATCTACGAGCAAACAGCTAAGAATTTCAGCTCAGAATTAAGAATATTAACAATTTATTTTAAATGCAAATTTCTGTCTTAATGAACGCGTAGATCCGCATGTGGAAAACATTGCGATCTGCCTAGCCTCAGTTATGAGTCATTAACTAAGAACTAAGTTACAGTAGCGTACGTATTACGTGCTCAATTGCCATACACCAAGGCAAGGATGTTGTTACGTGCTCCTTCTTGTAGCTTGCTCATACGAAGGATACTTTTAACCTTGCCCCTCAATGACAATGCTAACTGGACACGACAGTTCTCACGCTATCGTTAAAACGCGTGCTCTATATTTAACCGATTTCTCGTTTCAAGAATCCATCTGCATAACTTGAAAGAAGCATGAAAAAAAGCATCCTTGTAAAAAAAGCACTGCTAACACAGATCGGTACATCGTAACTTCGAATGCAATGATGATAGACTAATGAACGAGGTGTGTCCGCCGGAAAATATTTGCAACCAGGAAAGATATTGAAAATGCGTTCGTGCTGAAGATTAATATCGTGGGAGTCTTGAATATCTTGCTTTGAAAATTTATTATAGTCTCTATCGTTGGTAATAATTGCAAAAGTACTTCGTGTATTTATCTTGGTGCATTTAAAACTGCTACCGAAAATCATGCAGGAAATGTTTTATATTTTTGTAAAAACTCATTGAGGTACTGATAATCGAGTAACTTTTGTAATTCGAGCATAAGTAAAAGGTAACACCACAATCAGTTACTAATATTATTCGATAATGAATCAGTCATGGAGTCTAGTAATTTCAATTTTTATCTGTTTCATCTCACTTTTACTGGTGAAACTTGTCGAAGTTAATTCCTGGAATTCCTGATCTTACAAATAAATTTTAACGAATATTCTTTTACGCACTTAGTGTAAGAAAATTTCTATGATTTTCCATCGATTCTAGTCATTAACTATATCCAACAGCAATTTAAGATCCCGCATTTTTTCCAGTAGTTAATTCAATTATAATTATTATTTCTTTTAAGAAACATTTAAATTTCTGCATTCAGAGTGTTGGTTAAGAAGAAAGATACATCAATGTACGATAAAATCAGCCTCGTCGAAGGACAGTGTTCCGTAAAAGAGAAAGAATACCTTGAAAAGTCCAAACAATACGACTATTATGGAAATATGTCGACTTGTATAATTATCAAGGAAGAAGTGAATTAAAAGTTCGGGAAATATACATCGAATTTTTCGTCGTGTCATATACATATACTGTTTAAAGAAAAGAAGTTACAAAAAAACGGAAAGAATTACCGTCTTTCGACCATCTAGCTCTCCTGTCGCAGCAGCAATAAGAAGACCCGTCGTGATTATTATGTAACCACCACAAGTCGCGGTTGCAAGAGCGGCGCCTAGATTAACAAAAGAAAAGTGTATTGTTGCGTGTTTTACATTCCTTTTTCCAACATATACTATAGTACTTGTGCATCAATTACTATAAAGCATAAAATAAATTTCCATTCAAATTAATTTACATAGAATAATGCACTATCCGATCATAATCTTAAAAGTATTTATGCAATGAAATATTTTTGATAAATGTTTGCTAGACATCTTGCAAAATTTTTATTGTAACTCTGAAAGATAGAAAAACTAACTGATAGCAATACAAAATATTCTTCTCCTAATTTATGGTGTAATGCAAACTATACAGATAAACGTTTCAAGAAAGTAATAAAAGTTAGTAGGCCTTTTGGGTCAATTTTGCTTTTGTAAAAGGAAAAATATAAAGTAATAATATTTATAATAATAAAAGTAAAATATAAAGTAAGATATTAATTTTTGAACCTATGGCGCCCCATGTTACGTTATTCAAAAGGGACCATTCTCTGCTTCGACTTCTCAAATAATGAAACACTCTTCGGCTTTCGTCATCAGTTACCCTGAGTGCCACCACGCAGGCAAGGCAAAGCATCTGCAACACGAATGTTCATAGTTGCAAAATTTAATAAGAAGGAATGAGTTAAAATTCAATTATCTAGCGTTCAGTTCCGTTCGCAGGAACAATTACAGATAATTGATTGTGGGAGTATTCAAAGGAATCCTTATCTCGTATTGTGAGAACACTGATATAAGAGCAATTAGTAATATATAATTGAAATGCAAATTGTGCTAGAATTTTTGTTTAAACATTAACGTTCATTATCATGTATGAATATGTAACTGAAGTAGCTTGAAATATCAAAACAAATATATGTACAAAAATAAATATACAGTTTTTCATTGTTACGCACCACTTCGATAATCCTGATGAATACCTTGCGATTCCACATATTTAACTTTGTTTATCAACCCAATTCCCAATATTACAATGTTCATTCAACCATTGTTAACGTATTTAAATTTTCAAACTGTCATCAAGAATTTGGGACAACGTCGAGTAGAAAGCTTCATCGTACAATTTCACTTATCACAACCCGCATAAAAATAGTTCATTTCACATCCAGTAAACTCAGAAGAATTGCACAAATGGTATACTATCAAGGAAAGGAATACAATCCTAAATTAAAAATTATTAAATATAAAATCTACCTGCATCTATAAAATTAAAATAAGAAGTACGAATCAGATCTTAAAAGAAGCGAACGATTAAATCTATCCCAGCACTTAGTTCGTGATCAACTGTACTAATATAATAATCGGTAAAACGGACATGTGGGGGGTCGCGTTATCTTACTCATTAGTGAAATTCGAGCGATGGGGTTACAAGACGAACCGCGGCGCGCGTCGAACGACAACTGAAGAGATAGAGAGGATCGTGGTTCAAGTTACACGGGCTACGTAGTGTCACGTAATAAGGTCTGCGTACTGCAGGTAACAATGCTATTATCGTACGGTGCATTGGCGCAGTACGGTGTGAATTTTCGCAATAAATACCATGGAAATGGTTAACGAACCGCTAATACCTTGAACCGGTTCGATAAGGTTACAACGACCGGTGAAGATAGGGAAAATTTCAGAGAACGTTCGTTTCTTTGAATGCAGTCCTTATTTATTTGCTGTCTACTATAATTGATAAAATTAATAAAACATTCTCGTTTCAATATACGAATATTGTAATGAGTAGCAAAGCAAAAATATTGCTAAGTAACCGCGAATTTTGTTCAGAGATTTTGAAAGCCCCCAACATTAAAAAGTTTGAGATGGATAAAACGGACAGTGTTTGGAAAAAAGTAGCTCATTACAGAGAATAAAATTTGTTATCGATTTGAGTTTGGTCTTTACGTATTAATATAATTACTAAATGATCATGCATGAAAAACGCGAAGTGATTCATTTAATGTAACGTGACAGTGACGTTGATGAAGCTTAGGATACCGTAAACAAATTGCAACGACGTTTTGGTACGACAAATTACTCATTTGTAATCTTGTGTAACATAATTTTCTTCTTGAGTCACGTGTAATGATTGTGAATCACCTGTAAAACTACGATTTATTTCACCGGAAATAGAGTCATTCTTGAAGAGTGAAATTTTTCTGGAACTCGTATGGAATAAAAAGTGCAATAAAAAGTTCTAGAAGTTTTTAAAACGTTTTAATCGAATCACATTCTCTTTCTTCCCGATCCCGACTCGCATACATTGTATTGGAAATTCTATCCGAACGGCCAGCTGTTGGTGTTCATTGATTTCGATCCTCGAGCGGGCAACAAGTCGCCGAGAAGACAATGTAACATCGACGAAGCTAAAATACTTTGAGTAATCGGGGCTGCGTATGGAAAATTCCTATGAATTCATATTCGTCTAAGGAGAGATAAATACAAGCAGATAAATAATATTTTAAAGAGTAGGGATTCATGTAACATAGTCTAATCAGATTATCTAATATTTTAATTAATTACATTTGCTTTTAGTTAAATTTGAACTAAAATTTATACAAAAATATATACACATAGACAGCAATAAGAAAGAAACATTAAGTTTGTGAAACGAAAATTAAGAGAAATACTATTTTCTAGAGATTTTAGTAATTAAATTTTTAAGTAATAGATTTAAGTAGTAGATAGTAAGTAGTAGATTTAGTAATAAAATATCCAGTAAAAAATTCACTTTAAAAAATTGCTAATAAAGAAAACAGTTAAATAGAAGCATTAAGAAGAATATTTGAAAAGTTTATATATATGTATGTACATATGTAGACTGATATTCATCTCCAAATATCCACATGTTCTAGAATGCAATCGAAGAAGTCGTGAAAGGAAAAACATAAGAAAGCGTTGACACGTGACAAGAGGAAAAACGATTTGCAGAATGAAGGGAGAGACGAATATCATCTCCCCTCCAAAGATTAAATAAAAAATAAATTTACCCAATGGGGGGACAACCAGTCCGAAATAAGCGCCATCTGATCTCATACACTTAACCCATAGCCCATGGCACAGCCGTGGTTTAGTGCATCGCGTGTTCGTGCATCAGTCTTCTTTAAACCGTGGTGGTATGTTTATTGATCATCGATCTCTCGACTTTGGCCGGTATCTATTTTCTGTTTCAGAAAGATATTCAACAGATCGAAATTTGTTCCTCCGTGTTTGTCATGATCAAAGATAGGATTAATTTTTGCCAAAATGACGGTTTAACGACAATATGACGGATTAGTGGTAATAGTAACAAAGGAAAACAAATGTCAATTAATAGTAGGAACGACGACGTTCAAATCAATAAAGAGGGAACAATGGTGTCTGTGTCAACGATTCAACAATCAAACGAGTCCTTCAATAAAATCAACATAGAAGACGGTATAAAACAACAGTTGGGTAAGTGATATTGAAGGATATTTATGGAAAACGACAGGATTTTCAAATATTTTGGTTCGCCGTAATGACATAACCAGCTGTGGCTGTCTGATAATTTCATTTCAATTCAGTCGTTTATATCCAAAGATTAACCAGTGCGATGAATTCTATTTTATTATGGTCGTGTTTTATTTTATTCTTTTATTTATTGTAAAGATAAAATTATCGTTGGAAGTCATATCATCTCCTGGCAATTGTCATTTGTTCTGGAAATATAACGTCTGAGGCCAGAAATATCAAATCAATTGTATAATTACTTCTTTTTCCATTAATAATTTTTTTTAGAAAATACGTTTTTCAATGTTACGTAAGTATGTTTTCTCCATACCAAACACACACGTACTTCATATCAGAATATTCTCATTGTTAAAAAAGTATTATAATAATCGTTTTTAATCAAATCTAGCATATTTACACAATCGACGGCCGGCCATACAGTCACGAACCGACAACAAAGTACAAGACTTGAGGGAGGGACAAATGGAAAGCAATTTAAAATTATTAAAATTTGTAGCCGATTCCCAGTTGACATTAACACAAGTTAATGGTCAGAGGAAGCTCGGTCCACCTCCTGGCTGGACAGGACCTCCTCCTGGTCCGAAATGCGAGATTTTTGTCGGCAGTATCCCCCGAGATTATTACGAACCGGAAATTGTTCCTATATTTAGTACTGTAGGAACGATTTATGAGTTACGCTTGATGATGGAATTTTCTGGTATAAATAGGGGTTACTGTTTTATTATGTACACCACCGAAGAAGAGGCAGCTCGTGCTGTTAAAGAATTAGATCAGCATGAAATTTATCCTGGGAAAAGAATCGGTGTGGTCGCAAGCACAAATAATTGTCGGCTTTATATTAATCAGCTGCCTCGAAATCTCGATTCTAAAACAATTATCAAGGTTCGTTATTAATGTCCTCTGGTTTATTATGCTTTCCTTTCTGTTGATTTTTTTATTCTATCGGAGATGGATCCTTTTATCTTTCTATTTTTGTTCTTCTTTTTTTTTTTTTTTTTTTTTTTAGAAAATTTACGAGATGACCGATGAAATCGATAAAGTGGCCGTTTATAGAAATTTCAACGGCTTCGTTTGCTATGTTCTGGTTTCGTATAAAACCCATCGAGGTGCCGCCATGGCGAGAAGAAGATTGGTGCCTGAATCGGCCATGCTTTTTAAAAATTGCGAGGTCAACATAGAATGGGCTAATGCGAACATGGCACCTTTTAACGTAGTACGTATAACAATTATTAAATTTATGAGCTTTCTGTAATTAAGCTAAAAAAAAGCTATGTAGATATTAATTAATTTGGAAACCTATCGTCACGTTTAAGTAATGATTATTGGCATAAGACGTTTAAAAGAACGATAAGAATTTGGCAAAGAGAGATCAGTGTTTGCAAATCGTCATCAGTAACAATATGATTTTCCTTTCGCGCAAGAAGAACAATGACATCGGTCAATTATGGTCCCATGAGAAAATGGAACGTGGGTACTTTCCCTTGTTAAGTTGTCTCTGCAAATGGCACTGTGATTTACTAGAATCAAAAACCTTGCAATATTCGAGCTTTTATTGCAATTTATATCGTGTTGTAATTTAGTTTCCGCTTTTAAGAAAAAAATGACAATCATTCCCTGCTTATTGAATAATAACCATGGTAACCAAGCGTGATTCAATCTTTTATAAATTCTTTTATAGTTAGCTATAGATTTTTCAATTTTATTTACATTTATTCAAGAAAGAAGAATTTAATTTAATTGTACTATTAATTATTTATTCAAATGTTTACTCAAGATTCGATTATTTTTATACACTCTTGTGCAAATTATACACTTCCGTACTAAAAATCTTCCGTACTAAAAATCTTGAACAATTCCTTTTTTCAAACTAAAATTACATTCAAAATGAATAAACATTACTTCAAATTATAGTAAGATCATTCAAATCAAATAGTTCATATTTCCTCCACGAGAGGCACTGTGAGCGTTGGCGTTCAGTAAAGAAAATACACAGCGCACAACGATAAATGTGCCCAGTAAATCAGCTGATCGTGTGCTTCCTTGTTCTCCTGTTATACGAAGTATTTTCTGAGACTCGCATTACTAACTGGACGAATAAAAAAGACAGTGAAAATGAGTGCGTCAACGATCGAAAATAGTGAATATTGTGACTATCGCAGTCCCTTGGCAATAAGATACGCCTCGAAGGAAATGCGCTATAACTTCAGCGATCAATATAAGTTCAGCACGTGGCGGAAACTATGGATTTACTTGGCCAAGGCAGAGATGGTTCGTAACTGTCGAACAAAATTATCATAACCAGTTTATTCTGTGTATCGTAGTCTCATGCAAAAATAATCAGTTTTTTTCTCCGATTTTACCGGCAGCTGCATGTGTAGATACCTTATTTGCTTTACTTGTTAAGACAAAAACAAGATCACGAATTTATATTTTCCTAAGAAAATAATATACGAACATGTAGCCATTAGGCATTAGAGTTAACTATTCGTAAATGATTTTCGTGCAATCAGGAATATTATTCATAATAATATTTATATCGCAGTATTATTTAACTATTTTCTGCTATCAATTTAGATAGCTCATTATTTTTCTATTCTCTGTTATGTTCTTGCATCCTATTGCTAACGCCATGTTTACAATTGAAGCAGTTTCGAAAATATGTCTTTGTAAAGGTTATCGACAGTTCATCGTACGTTTCACAAATGTGCTAACTTGATCAAATTGTGATTTTGCAAACACAGGACGTCTCTTCGTTAAATTTCAATTACTCTAGAAATTCTCGATTTCTCGTTTAAATTAAGTCTTTGAATTATTAACAAACTATAGTATGAAGAAAGTGGAACATGTGACGAAGAAGGCAATATAGTAATAACAGAAACGTTTATCGAGCCAGTTAAAACTAAAAAGGTCGCAGTTCGTGCGAAACAGAAGGCCGTCAATAAACGATCTAACATAATAAACAATCAACGAATGCAAAAATCAATCGATACGTCGGTTCACAAAGGCAGACCCATAAAAGCTGCGTCATCCAATTCGTTGAAAAGTCTCGATAATCCAACAAGTCAATGCAAACTTGAAAAATGTCGATCAAAAAGTTTGGTTTGTTCCAATTGTTGTTCGTTGGTGGAACTTGCAAGGAAAAAGTACAAATCAAATGGAGCGTGTGACATCAATGGAAATCTGAGGAACAGTTTAGATTATTCTTTATCGCAGGAACATTCCAAGCAGAATTGCGCTCAACCGGATCACTCGAAAGCAGTCCTTCCTGCGATTAGTACATATTTAACGTATTTAAACAAAGGAAAACGCTTGAAGAATCTGAAATGGAACGAGTTGCAAAGATGTTCGAACGATGCTTTAGGTTGTATTCCAGATTTTTCCAAAAATCTAAAGAATATTCCTTCTGATCTAATTAACAATTATAGATTAGAGTGTTGTTGTAATTGTCAGTTTCACGGTAACGGTAGTTTTAATTCACCAACGCCATCTTCGAACGATTTGCAGTCTGTTAATGACTGGAACTCGACGGATAGTTTCGTGAAAGATTTCTCTAAAGCCTTAAATATTTCAAACGAAAGTGATAGTAAAAAATGTGTCAGACAAGAGCATAGAAGTGTTTATAAAAGCGAACACATTCCTGTAGAAACTAATGTTCGCCACATATCGAATAACTTTTTGCATTCTCACCCTTTGAACGAATCTAATCGTCAGCTTGCAAATGGTCACCAGTACAGTAATTGCTATCAAAATTTTGCGATTAATACGGCAGAACAAATTAATAGAACAACCTACGACCAATTTCCAAGTCAAAATTTGTTATCCGATTTACAAAATGTCCAAGAGTTAACTGCATTTCCTCAGGAACCAAATCGTGAACATTTTTCACAACAATTTCCATTGGGTGATGTGAAACCTATGATGATCAATCAGAATTTTAGTTGGTTCTCTCCCGAACTTCTGCCTCTGGAAGTATATCGTCGTGAATCTGTAAACATTTCAGGGGTATCTAACAAAATTGTAAACGATTGCAAGTATTTGAACAATCATTAGATGATCAACAATTCGCAGCAGTATAATTACGAATCTTTTTTGAATCCTATATCGAAGTCTGATGGGAAATTCGTATATGAAAATCCAATAAACGCTGTGAATCCTGCCATATATCCGAAAGGCACGATGTTTGCAGTAGATAAACCACAGTTTGTGGAGCATTTTGAAGACTTTGAGGATTTATCATGCCAAGAGATTAACTATAAAAATCATCGAGTATCATATCAGGAAGTTATATGACTGTGAAGTATTATTTTGTAGTCTTTGCTACGTTGGGTGTCGTTATGATGTAACATAAAGTTAAGAAAACGCAGATAAGTTGAATTCATGCTAATATTTCATAAAAGTATCTTGAGTTTCATAGATTCATTTGTGTCTTCGTAAACAGAATCGTCTAATCTTCGTAAATAGAGATTTGTAAGAGGAAAAATTTGTGATCAAAATTAATTAACAATTTTTAACATTCAAGATTGTTATATGACATTATGATGCGTGTATTATGGCCGAATTGAAAGGTTTTGCTAATCAGTATTTAAAAGAAAGTTTGGTGATTCGCCTTTTTTATAATCTATGTCCTGAATCGTGTGACACAGTTTTGTTTGTTAAGTATATATGCTTATTCATTTTTAAACTTATATCTTAAATATAGAACATGGAGTATGGAAAATTTCGTATTTTATATAAGCCGAAATTCTTAATGATTAATTATCACTTCAAGATTTACTATTATACTAATAACGCGTTTTATACCAAAGAATAATCTATACTAATGGCAATCGTTATTTCTTATTATTGTAATTCTAAGAATCTAAATCAACCTTTATATAATTTTATTTTCTAATCGTACTTGTAGTGATGCTCCTTTTTTTTCGAAGCTGAACAAATTGTTAAACTCTTTGATTCTTTGTATCTTCATCTTCATGTGAGATTAAACGATCTCTGTATAATTGCTTATTGTATCCCGTTTATATAATTAAATGATTTATATCGCAGCGATGCAATTGTACAATGAATGTTCAAAGAAAAGCATAATTTTCAAGCGAAAATTACAATTTATTCTAAACACTAGAAATGATGTTAAGATAGATATGATGCTGTTTTATGATACATTATAATATTTTACAATTGTCGCTGACCGTATAACATTGTTAAAAAACCTTTTTTCTTGTAATCAACGATCTCACACTTTTTTAATGAAATAAATAATGTTTTGGAATATTTCAAATATTTTACATGGCTAATAACATTTTAGTTGTCGACAAGTTTAAGAATGTTTACGCCCTGCTAGTCTAGGAATAATAAAATGATTATTTACAATATATAGACAAATTTCAATGAGTGAACTTATTTATGTCTATGCTGTTTGCTGCTTCCTATTCATTCGTTCGACATACAATCTTCATTTATGTACATGAATATTTTTCCTTAATCATCTAAAAACACATTTTATTCGTTTTTTCTCCTCTTTTTTTTCTTTTTTTTTTAAGAAAATTATGCTAGCACACTTGATTGTGCAGGTGTTGGTATTGAAGCACATTGTGGACAATTGTCAGATTTATCTCGAGTGTTCTGAAAATGAAAATAAGCGTAACGTAAATTACTAAATAAGTTCTATGCAACAAAACTGAACTTCTTACCTGACTGCTCTTCGTACGTAGATACTCACCACATCCAGTGCATTTTAAACGTTTTTGCTCACCTTTACTTAATCCCTAGGACATTGAAAACAATATTTTTATATATATTGTATATATTATTGATATTATGTTATCTATGCATAATATGTAAAATATTCCTCTGATTTTTACCTTTATCGTATTTGGAGTCGCGCAATATTCACAGTATAATCGTTCTTGCTTGTCTTTATGAGCAGTATAATACTGTAAGGAACTAGGCGATACAGGTACCTGTGAAAATGTTAACTCAAATAATAAAATAAAACATGTCATTAAATACATATATATTTAATGTTAAAGTCTCAGGAATTAACCTGTGTCTTGTTGCAAACTGGACAAATATTTATAACTTTTCGTTCAGGATTGATCTGTTTCTGTTCGGCAAGTTCCTACGAAATATTTTATAAAGCTGCGTTATCTATTAAAGACTAACATATGATTTGTATTTGTAGTAAATAAAATTGTTCTAGAATTTTTCCTAATTCATTTGTCGTACGATTACCTCTGCTGTCTCTATCTTCCTGGGGTTAGAACTCCCACAATAATCAGGAGTTTGGATATTGACCTCAGTGTATCTGAAAATATTGTTTGAAATGCGAATAAAAATATATTCATGGTTTTTCTAGAACAATCGTGTATCTACTTTAAAAGCGAATTTAAAATGATATGTTATTTCCTTACGACAGTTTAGTAGGTTCAACTTTGTTGTTTTTTCGGAACCCATACATTCTTTTCATTCTGGTAGCTGAATTGGTCATTTCTGTATGAGTTCTAGGGAATAGAGGTACGAAGAAAGGTTATTTATGGAGCTATGCAGGAGAAGTAGGTTTAAAGCAATAAATGTAAACAATTTCCGGTGTATTATCAGCTGTGTATTGCGGTCAAACAAGATAGGAAATATGCAGGTCACAGTTGCATTTTGCAACGCGTTTCACTTTAAAGTCAGATTGATGGCATTTCCCTGCACTGTGCTGATAAAATTGAGATTAAGGTAGTATTTTGTAAAGATGTTAAAGCTTATTGTATGCTATTGTAAGATGCGTCTTTTTGGTATTTTTGTTAAACAGAATCTGCAGAAGAGCTACTACGTCTACACTTGACTTGTATATTTATTCATGTTTGAAACACAAGATGAAATTAATTTTTTTAAAGGTCTACGATAGAATAATTCCTTAATGCAAAGATAACAAATAAAAATAATTTATTCGTATCTAAAATGCAGAATAAAATTCAAAACCTTTGCTCTTCTACTTGTTATTCGCATTTCACAGAATTTCATTCCTTATCACATTCTTTCCAAGTAGAAACCTATTATCTAATCGTTACTTAAAAACGAAAGAGAAACAAAATATCTAGCAATATTACTATTTAATCCAAATGGAAGTATTTCTTACGTCTGTGTTTCCGCTTGAGATTGAGATTCCGAGTCAGTTTCCAATGCCTGTTCTATAGTTGATTTATCCTTCTTCAATTGATCATCAGAAACTTTAGTCTTTTTTACATTTTCTTTCGATCTCAGACATACTGTATAGTTTAACACTTCGTCCATGCTGATCGAATCTTCAGTAAGAGTACTCTTCCTTTTATCTTCCTGATCAGCATCAATTTTCCGTTGTTTATCGTCTTCTTTATTACCTTTAATTATCGATGGATTCTCTGGTTTCGTTCTCGATTGATTCTCGATTTCTTGCAAACGATTTATCGTTTCTGCTACCTGGCATGTTGGGGGAATTAACACCTTCGATTCTACAGGATTCAACTTATGGATATTTTCCAATTGACTGTCTGTAGCTTCCAAAAGAGAATCTGACATTTCTAACGTGGGGGATACCGTTGGGTTTTTAGATATGAAATCTGTTTCCTTGAATGATTTCTCTGGTTTGTCCGTAGAAGGGTCCACATCTTTATTCAACTTTGTCCTCTGTGGAGATTGCGACTTTTTCGCCCTACCCGTTGGTTTCACTTTCTTCTTCTCATCTTTCTCATTTTTCTTTTTCTTCGCCTCCTCCTTTTTCACTGCATTTACCCTTACCTTCTTCACTTCTTCTGATTCACCTTTCTTCCTGTTAACACATACATATACTAAGTCGATGAAATAATAATTCAAGTTAAAAGAAGTTTGTGTTTCTTTCATGGCGAAGGTATTTACATAAAATATGCTTACGCCGTTTTGGAGGCAGTTTGGCACGATATGTGAGTTTTCGGCATTACGCAGTAAGAACCAAGAGTGAATTTCGTGATTTTCGTTTCCGAGACTCCTCTTAAATCCGGATCTTGCGCTTCGTGTTGGGTGCCTTCGAAAAAGGGAACGTCTAGTGATTAATTTAAGAAATTAAATAGCAGCACTATAGATACGCCGATGTAAGAAAGATAAGAAAGGGGAGTATAAAACTGAAAGGAAATACGTGGAATTTTTTCTACATCCAATATATAGCCGAAGCATTTTCTGTGGCACAATAGAACGTTGCGTTGTTCTCGTTTGTTCTCGATTACCGAAGAAATAATCACTTTTCTACGTTTTATCCGTATATTTACCATAATTTAAAACGTTTTATAATATTGGAAGATGATTATACTGTTAGAACTAAGAAAAATCACGCGTTTGCTGTCAAATTAACTCCTGTACTCGCAACCTGATTTAGGCGAGCTTTCTCACTCGTCAACATATTGTAGGATTTCTTCTCCGCCGATTGCACCCTGTCCGTTTGTTCTTTTATCATTTCCTTATCTTGCTTCGATTGCTCTACCCGCTGCGTTTGCTGCTGTTGGCTTTGCTGCGATACTTGAATTATACCCGTGACACATCTACAACTAATCACCACAAAAATTATTAAAATATATTTCATTCGTTCATCGAAGAAATAATATTTCTACATATACGTAGTATGAAATTTCGTGGGAGTTTCTTTGGTAACGTCAATTGTGCCAATCATTTATGAATGCAGCATAATGATACCAACCCTGTACAACACGTTGTTCCTCTAAGAAGCTGTAGAAATGCAGGACAAGGTGCGCAAGGTGCTTGTTGAATCGTAGGCTGCATCACAGCTGAAGAGCTTGCGAAAAATTGTACTGCGCGATTGCATAGCTCGCATCTGCTCACAGTTTGCACAGGCATCTCTTTTACTTCTCGCTGAGTCTGATTAAATCTTCTTAATTAGCAAAGTAATCGAGTTTGACGCAACAATAACTAATTGCGAACAAGATTAAGGGATAAATATGTTTAAAGAAAATGTTATTATATTTAAATTTACATCGTGAAAATATCTTTATAGTTTAATTACTGCGCTTTATAGCGCGTATTTGTATCATTACTTGGCACTGTCTGCTCAATGTTTGCTGATGATCCGTTTGAACATCAGCAGCTTCCACATAGCATAAGCTCCGTGCACTTGTAGGACAATCGACGTATTGTCGTCGATGTCCAAATGAAACCTTTCTGTGACTGTGATCAGCGACTGCGTCTTCCTCTCCGTAAGGTACTTTGATGCTGCTGATGCTGGTCATCAGGTCATGTTTGACCGTCTAGATTGTAGAGAGATACCTTAAAAGAAACGTTACACTCCAGGAACATAGATTACTTACTATTAATATTATAATACTATTACGAAATTGACCTATCAACCGGTAGATAATTTGTAAAATTCGTCTTAGATGACTATTTATTAGATTTTATTTAAATAGATTTTATCTAGGAATGCATCGTTCTTGCTTGAACTCTGAAATCAGCAGAAGCAAAGTTTCTACCTTTCTACTTTTCTATCCTTCTATAAAGTTTTATGTTCAATGTTTCAACTCACTTCGGCGGATAAGGGGCCGCAGGTTTCCTTCTGAAACAATACTTCAGTCGGCTTCGCGTAACAGCACTGCCGACAGAGATTGCAGGTACGTTTCCAAAATCTGACATGGAACACATAGTTCACTGATAGGAAAATCGGAATTGGAAAATTTTATTTGACTCGGGACTTACGCGAGTACCACTGAGACTTCGATTATGAAGAGGATGAACGCGAAAAGAGAAAGACACGCGATTGTTATTATGTACCATGGTGAAGAGTAACTTAACAATAGAAGGATTCCAGCGATTGCGAAGAATATCGTGCCCAATAAGGAAAAAAGAAACATCTGCAATAAAAATGTTTTATGTTTCTCTTCGAAATTCATTTATACCTTTATTGTGGTAGATACGATGTAAAAATTAATGTTAATTTTTCGTGGAAAATTTTTTCATACAAGTGATTACCGGCGTCGTGTTCAATTCTCCTCCGATGAACTGACTAATTAGATCGATCGACAAGACGAAAACGTACACTCCAGCAAGCACGATCAGTAAAATACACGTTATAGATGGTAAAGTAGAATCACCCAGTGATATCGTGTAAATGATAAGTACAAAGATCAGTAGTACCACTAGCTAATTAATCAAAAAGTCTCGTTTAATTACCACTTTCATTCAATTAATTTCAATGCAATATCCTCGAGTGTAATATCAGCTAGAGTAGTGTATCGTAATATCATGTTTGTAATTAATACTCACAAATTGGAATATTCTGAGAGGTCTTATTACTAATCGAACGCACGTGCTGATTCTGTTTAATTTCTTCGTTTCCAATTTAGAATTTGACTTGCTCTCCGAGGAGTATACACTTTTACACAAATTATTCGAGTCTGGAAAAAAGATTTCGCGTTGCAAGGAGGAATAAAACACGTAGAAGGAGGATGGTTGGAAGATAATTTAAACCTTCATGCTCCATGATCGTTTGACTTTAGGAAGTTTTATATCAGCTTCCTGTCATCGGGCGAACCTTTATCATCGCTTTTTACATTTTGTTTATTGTCATGATATATGTTATGTTATATCGAAACGTCGCGTATCGATAGATTTGCAAATTTTCTTCTGCAACGATATTCAGGAGAGTGTGGTGATCTTGTCGTGTCAATTAGGCAACAGGGAGATTGTTGTTCGTATTGTTGATTAAAACGCGTCGTGTAGTGAAAGTAATTCGGATAGTAATCCGCTATTATTGAAGCAATGGATATGGGACTTGGAACTGAAAATTGAAGAATAAAACACGTTATTCTACCAACGCTTATTTTGTACATGTATTATATGGCGTACATTATAATACATCTTTTTATATACTTTCGTTCTCTTTTATAATAAGTTTTACATTTGGCTTATAAAATTATATTACAAAGGATTATCGATATGAAATATTAATTCGCGAACATCTTGTATTACAAGATTTCGATTAGTATTAAAATTGGACGGAATGTATTTTGATAAAGACACGTCAATTTTTGTCAAATCTATATAATAGACTTATAAATTGATAAATGTATTTTTGGTCTTATCATGAAAATGTAATTTTTGGTCTTATCATAGTTACAATTATTAATATAAAAAGTATAATTTTTGTCACTAATTATCTAAAAATATTCATGGCAATTCTGAGATTTGTAGCATATATAAAATGTATGATACCAACAAATAAGAAATAGAGATTACAGATTATATTATTATACATATATTATACTATACATACGTATAAGAATACTACTCTAGTTATCCAAACTTTCGATTATAAATAATATTTAATATATGTGTATGTATATATATTGTTTAATGGATCTTTATGATTTCTTAAAAATATGAAAAATATACCGTATATATCATAAAATATACCATATATGTAGAAAATCTTTGGAGATTAATCTTTGTTAATTGCTAAATTTGCTACGTTGCCAAAAGGAAAAGCTAAAGCTAAGAACTTTATGAAACTATTAATCCAAAATATTATTCTGGTCTATCGGTTAAAGCTATCTTCTACAGTATATAATTCACTGCATTATTTGATTTGTACATTTCCTATAAATGTCTACTCTTCTAACCTACTCATATAATCAAGTAACATCTAAACTAGATCGTCGTTAAAACGATTGGACGGAATCAGAACTTACAACTAATCTTTGAATATTTGGCTCGTGAATTATTTTTGGGCGTTATATCAGTGTACATTATTTTTACATTTTTCATTTTTCGGTATATGATGTAGAACACATTCGGTGGGAAACCGTCTCTTTTCGATTCTTTTGTTTCTTTTCTTTCATCACCTCTTGTGATAAGCCATTTTGTAAAATACGTGACATATTTAACATCAGCAATCTCTTTTTCCTCCATAGAAAAGACATTTTTCCAAAATTTACATAACATTAAATATTCATATTTTTTCTGACTTACTGACAACTTATCCTCCTAGTTACATCAAACAGGCATTTGTAAGTATAATTCTCACGAATGTTTCATACTTGTTCTCCTAATCTAAAGACCGCTACGCCGTATCTTTCCTTTTCACTCTATGCTTTTTGACGAGTAAATAATGAAGAATATTTCCAAGAAGAAAACCGCAGCATTGACAAATGTGAACACTGCGCCTGATATGAACATATCCATGTACTGTTTGCTGGGATAGAATTCGTTGTTGTTGTAGTAAGGGCCGAGAATCTTTCTCCAATTATAGACAATTATGCTTCCAGCGACGATGTGCAGGAGCCCACCGACTGAGGAGAACAATATCAACTGCAATCAGAGCAGATCGATGTTACTCAAAAATGTATCGAGATCGACGATCTACTTTTACTTCCATTTTTCAAGGATAATAATCATAAACATAGAGAACGTGCGCAGTTCGTAACTTCAAGCATAGTGTCTTTATAAATATTCAAAGAGTAATTTGAAGAAAAAAGTTAGTATGACAAACTCGTCGATTTATGAGACATTAATTTCAGTTATTTCTTAAATATTTCATTGGTCTTGCCACGTAAAAAACGCGTCCTGTCATGTAATACGATATTTAGAGAAAAAATTTCAGTTTACAAATAAATTGCCTAGAAATAGAATTTTCTGCGGATTACGCCGAGCACACGTTCGAAACTTGAAACGAATTATCCTATTTCTAAAATTCCTTGCATCGTTCAAAGGAGGTCACAGAGTCGTTCACTTTTGCGCCGAACCTCGCAATTATTCTACGTGTTATCACAGTTGTGAGACACGAACGACACTAATTATCGTATTTCTCGAAGCGACCAGTCCTAGATACTATAAGTTCCGATCGTTTCGTGAACATAGACGTTGTAAAGTAGGTAATCGATAAACAGTACGGGGACTTGGACGTTGATAAGTTATGAATTTTAATCAAACTAGAACGGAACACATGCATAGTTTCGAACAGTTTAGTCAGCTCGAAAATAGTCGAAGCTCGGTATCGTGATATATTTTTAATACTTGACAGACTAGTACGAAAGAAACGGTCGTAGATTGTAATAACCTAAGTATTAAAATTAAATTAGCTTTGTGTCTCTTGGATAGATTTCTAGTGCCCCAGAAAATTACAATTTACAGATAATATCGAAGGTAGATCGATATAGATATTAGAGGCCGCTTGTTGTCTCATTATCATTTATGAGCTATGAAAAATAAGCGAATCTTGGTTACTTTGCGTTGGATATTTAACGATCTCGTTATGAAAATAGTACAAATATCTTGTCCTTTTTGATGGGAGGAAGTTTTTAATGTATTCACAAATAATAATCATGAACGCGATACTTTTAAAAATAAGCTATTGTACTGTTTGAAAAATTGTCTCAACATCCAACTTGTTAAAATAGATATCTCATTCATAAATTACTATTAGAGATTATGATTGTTGATTAAACAATTGATGTTGATTAAACGATTATTCGCACTAAAACGTGCGAATAATTTTGCAAGCGAGGACGAAGAGTATTCTGGAGACACGAAGGACGTTTGTTAGTTATTAAATATGCAGTTTCTGCATGATGATTTAGCAAATGGGTAGGGTTCTAACTGGAGACCAATAAAACGACGGAAACGCCGACCTTGTTGACAGATTTATGTCGAAAATACTGAACATGGGAAATGAAACTGACGTGATACTATTCGTCCTTTGGTGGTCGTCACGCGATCCCTTGATTGCGACGCTTCGTCCATTTATTATCGCTAGACTTGTCACGTAATCTGTTTTCTGGTTCACAGAATCTCACGTTAAATTAATTGAAGCGATCGGTTTTTAAATTATTTACGACAGGAATGTCTACATATTTTATTCTTTACATTATGTCAAAGATTATTCCATCGTACGAATTATTTTATGAACTTCTAGCTTTGAAACGTATGCTTATTGTTACGTTTTCTAAACTATACTGACGATTTTAAATGAATAGAACTTACGGTTCTTTTCGGTATTCGATCTCCCAACAGTTGGCAAATGATGAAAAGCGTGTTGATTATCAGGTAGCCAGCGATAGTGATGTAAATTATCGCGGCATCGTCAAGCTTGAAATGCATTCTAATCATGATCTTCTGGAACGAATTTAACGGATCGACGACTAATCCGATAGCGAACACAGCTAAAACCTGTCAAATGCAAATTTCAAATGCCAACACATCGAGAAATATTTATAACTGGATTGTTATTAACCGTAAAGTACAAATATTTATTCATTTAATTACTAATTAATTAATTACTAAAGTTTGTTCACTGAATTATTCGTCATTTTGTCATGATTAAATGAATACTTACAATTTCCAAGAGCTTCATCGCAAGAGGCATAAGCTTCGCCACTTTCAGATCCTTATGAACATGCTGGCTCTCCTGCTGATTATCATCTGCCATTCTGACTCTACGGGGTTTTCCTCTGCCGTCACCCAGTTTGGAAGATTTTAGGTTTATCCTTTGTACACGATCAATTCTTTCCACCCCACATCAAACCTTGGCAGTAGCAAATAGCACGATAAGCATCTGAATTACTGAGGAGAACGTGTACATGAATTAGAGACCAGTGGACGCGAAAAGCGGTTTCAGACACGTGAAGTATCTTGCATGTTGAATAAAGGTTTCATGATTTCTGCTTTCACGTACACTTCGATTCATACTCTGTTTATTCTCCATTATTACTCCACTTTGAAAATTTCTGAAAGATTTTCCAAGATACTTGACGACGTTGGATATTTCAGCTTAAATCGTTTACTATATTATTGAATCTTGAAATCGCGCGGAACGTCGCAAATAATTTATCTCTCGCATTATACCTGAATTGATATCCTTACACAGAATTAGCGTTCTTAACATTCTTGACTCATACGTATTACACAACCATAGATAGACACATGACTTAATAATAGAGTACTCTACACCGATCTACAGAAATATGTTTATTTCACTACGACTTACTTGTAAAGTATCGTTGAGAAAATTAACCAAAGAGTTTAATGGAAAAACAAGTTTTTAAAAATCCTGAAAAGCACCGTATAAATATCCAAACAATAGATACATACCTTTTTCAACGTGTTCCTCGTGGACACTTCCACTCACGTGAACTAATATCCTCAAAATTCCTTCCAGTCGAAAAATCCACCGCACCGCGCACTATCTTCAGTCGCACTTTTTTCTCTACGCAACTATTTCGTAATTTTAATCACAAAATCCTTCAAATTTAAATCGCTCGAGCGAATCACAATTCCAAGGCTGATCCAACTGGGAAGATCCCGGAGATTGGTTACGATCGATGCAGTGGACGCGTGTTGTTAGAAGTCCAACCACGCTAATCGTGCGATACAGTGTGGTATTGTCGGAGAAACACGCAGTTGCACACTGTGTGGCGGACAAACTTAAACTGGAACGTCAAGCGTGACACACTGCGAGGCTACGCGTCGTACGTGCAACTTGCGCAGGCGGTCTGCCGACTCTGTTAACCAGGTTCACCGCATGACCGTGTCGCATTCGTTTGCTCCTGTACGTGTCATTGTCGCGTAATTTCACGAAAACGATCCTCGTGTACTTTCTAATTCGTTTAATTGACGCATTTCCGCCAGAATGGATGCATCAAATTGATCGTCACGAAGAACTTCTTTCCTCCTCTCCTTTTATTACTTCTACTTCCGGCGAGGAAAGTACCGCGAAGAAACTAGAATTACGTAACAATTACCGTGGATTTCTTGTTTGTTCTACTATTTCTTGGCCGTGGAAATTCTTTATGGAAAGAATGGTACCGTTACTTTCAATGCTGAGCAGTTGTTAGTCATTGCTTTTGTAAGTAGCTTTGGGTGGGATATTTTATCGTAGAGGGCAGAATAATTGGGTTTGTGGGCGAGGCTTCTTCTTCTCGGTTAAATTGCTCGAGGCGAAGAACGATTTGGACGAAATTCGTCTTATGGTGATGATTTAGTTGATATATTTATCTTATTTCACGGTATGTTTGAGAAATTAGAGAATGTCTGCGACATACAGGCTGCTAACAATTAGATGCGTTCCTCGAATGATCGTCGCAGTCAGTGTCATTATGTGGTCGATACTGGGAAAACAGGCGTTGTGTCGGCGTATTGTAATCGTTGTAAATATCAGTATTATAGTAAGATACGAATTTAAAAACATGGATAGAAACTTAGAACTTTTCCTTCTTCTTTACTTCTTTAGAAATAGAATTTCAGACCTTTGCAATTGCAGACTTAAATTATTTTATTGAATTCCCAATGTCCCATAAAATTACAGTCTACAGTAGACCAGATATTAGGGCTTCCTTGCATTTCCCGCTTGCATAGCAAAATTTAGTAATCGAACCTCATTACTAATTATGTTTGAAGATTCACAAATTCGCGAAAAATCAATCTAAATCCTCACAAAGACGGAATAAAATTATTTCCGAACAAAAGCCAACAACTCCTTCTTTCTTCTCCATGATTGCACGTACAATGGAGTCTCGCTTATCCGAGTCCCGCTTAACCGAAGTTCTGTATTATCCAAAGTAGTTTGAACTTTGTTCTTTTAACAGAAAGAGTACGAATGTACGAATAGTCAGGTATCGTGAAAGCAGTTAATCAAACACTCAATTGATTAAATAAACGAAGAATGGTCGTAGAAAATACTGCAAGTGTCCACATTGACAAACGTTGTTGTTTCATTGGAAAATGTTTTATCAAACTAATCAGAATACTGTAGTATAGAATTTAAGTGCAATTTCCTATTCCAAATAGCTATTAGTAACGCTAGAAACTGTTACTTCTAACGTCGCCTCTAGGGAAAAACAGCAAGATAAAATATAGCAATAAACGTCAGCTAATTGTTTCTCGACTTTGTTTACAAATAAAAGTTGCCACATACATGGTACTCTACAGATACACTTTTCTTTTTTCATGAATCTGGACTACATTACAATGTAATAATCTTTCTCTTCCCCTTGAAAAATTGGTTTTCTGTCATCCACAGTGTTTTCTATGAGCCCTCTTGAAAATAATGAAATAAACCTAAATACACATAGCACAACATTATCAAAATGTTTTCTACGATTTTATTATATTATTTACGAATGCTAATAGACCTTCCCGTATTATTCGAGGTAGGCCTGGTTCACGTCACGTCGGATAATCGAGGTTCCACTGTATCTGTAAGCTTCTCTTGTCGATTATGTTGCCACGTAGTTAAATAATGGCACGACTGCTAGACGCCCGAGTTATGATTTGGAAAAAGACTCCGGTAATCGGAGCCTGTGACGAAGGGCGAAGTAACTGCAGCATTTAATTCACGAACACGTGTTGTTGATACATCGAAAGGTATGTATCGGTGCATGCTGGACTTCACGTGACTCACGGTGTATAATTTGCGTGAACGTATTGCGGATGTGTACACGTGCACAAAACCATCGAGCTTTGGCCAATTCCACGTCACGTTTAAACACGCATAAACGAAAGCAGGATTGGGTCGAGAGCACCAGAATAAAAGGGCCACGGCGAATAGTTCCTTCCTGAACCGATCTGAAATCGGTTCGTATACCGGCCTCTTGAATCGTATTACTCTTGAGTAACGTTATGAAATAATTTCTGTACTGCTCCTTTTTCCTTGATTTCATGCGGTGTATCGCATTTCCTGCGCAACACATTTTCTTAAATATATTTAACGAACGTCTGTGCTCTTGTTAAGGCGATGTAATCACCGGTAGTTTCTTTTAAAATAAATTTTTAACACTATGTCTAAATATAATTATAAGTTGTTATTGAATATTTAATATCTATAGAAATAAAAGGGAGAAAAGTAGATTCATGTTGGGAAAGACGAAGTAAAAAGACAGAATATCATATTACTTCCTGCGTCCATGCAGTAATATATTCTTAACAAGCAAAGTAAAGTAGGTTGTAATAATTCAAAGTATACAAAGTTCCAGAGAGAATTAAGATCTTTCTTCGTAACACGATGACCGATAAAAAGTATTACGTACTTATGGAAAGTTATAACTTTTTCGACCATGACACAATAAATGTGCAATATGAATATTAAAACAAACAGAAAGGAATCGCTAGATCTATGTTTACACTAAATATGGAACGTTATCTTCAACTTATATCCGATATCGACCTATAATTTCCAACCCAGTGGTAGGAATATACTTAAACAAGAAGAAAACTACTTGAAATAAGTTCCAGTCAAGCAAACATACTAAGCTCAAGCCCGTATAATTAATATCGATTAAATCTCGCATTAATTTAAGAAACGAAGGAAATTAACTTTCGCAATGAACAATGTTAAGCGGAGAAAGCGTAGAAAATTCGATTTTAATTGACCGTAATGTAATAACGAAGAAAAAAGGGTATTAAAGCATCGTGTACGACCCAACTTATACCAACGGTGGATTATTTTCTAATTGCGTAATAGTCTTAATGCGTAGTTACTCCTATTACAGAAAAACTATACTACGCGCATGTACGTAACGTATCTAAATACAATCATTCATGCAGGTGTGAATATCATTATATATCAGGGTGTGCATTCACAAACGTGCTCGATAGAAGATCACGTGTTCACTAGGTCAGTAGGTGCGGCCTGGTCTTCATCAATCATTATGCGATCTTCCTATCGACCTTCAACTATGCGCTACAATTTCCGCTTTGGCAAATCACATTACCGAAACGTTAATACTACTTCATCCTGTCTATATGTTAGACGATTAGAATTTAAAATTTCACGCTTCACTGCCTTTGTCCCTGAAGAATTTGACGGAAGAATTTTTAGATATTAATTTTATTGAGGAAAAATTTCTTACATTGATTTTTTCGTGCTTTTTAATCGTAATTTTTAATCCTTCGTTATGGTTTTCTCTAATTTCTTTCTTCTTTTTAATTTCAATTTAGTTTCGCATTTTCTAACATCACTCGGGTTTCGCTTTGAGAAGTTAAATTACCAGAAGCATTGCTAATTAACGCGATTATGTATCCGGACCGTGGGTGTACGATTGTACGGTCATTCACGATGATTACCGGGTCAAGTAGACTAATTGATGCATATCATGTTCGCTGTTGCAACCCTTCTTTGACTTCACTCGGCATGCTACATATGTCTTCGTTTGTGACTCATTATTCTCGCCTCCCATTCATTGTTTTTAAATATTCTTGATATTCGCTGTAGGAGAAGTTCTTCATTGTTTCTTGGAAGACTATTTTACTATCTTATATGTTATTTGCACGCAACGCGGAGACAAATTTTATATTACTTGCAATTTGGGTTCTTTTAAGACGTTATGGCTCTCTGCGATTCACATGAATTGGATATATTTCAAGAACACGGTGAACGATCACGGCACATAAACAGATAAAATGGAAAATGAGAGCTAAGGCCAGCACTAATTCGGGGATACTGAAATAATTCGAATTTTATTTGAAAGTCCCAAACACTTCAGTTTCGAAATTTGAAGAGAAATTCAAACATCTCTCATTCGAATCAAGTGGGTTTATGCTTTTAATCTTACGAATTTCCATAGAAAGCTAACTCAAACGTACTCGTAGTCTCCGTCAGGATTCGGGGAAGGATTGATCATCCACTCGACCCACTTGTAAAACTGGTAAATGCCACAAATTAGACTTCCGATTGCGCCAATTACAGTGAGCCACGTTTCCTAAACAGTTGTACATTTTTATACAAACTTTTACTCTCGTCTTCGACCAGTTAATGGGTTATACTTCGCCTTTCACTTACTCACGAGATATATATAGTCTTTGTCCATCACCAGGAGTACGATATCTGACGAATGCACGAGCATGTAGCCTGTTATAAAGGTAGGTACTAAAACCCCGAAAATTGGAACCTCGAGATATGGCTCCAATGGTCGCAAGTACACTACGGTGCCTAATATGCAAGCAGACTATGAAAGTAGAAGACTTTTACTGATAGAAACGAGTCTTCGAATTTCCATTGTATTTTCATTTTAACCAAACATTGTAAAATTTGTATTTAAAATCGTACCATGGCCAATGTTCTCCAAATCAGCAACTTCTTTTCGAGAACCCATGCGTTTATTGTGAAGTTGTTAATATGCACCGGTACGTTGGCCATTTTTCTCGAGAATTATTCTTTTATCGAAATCACGATATTTACAGAACCTTCCGATCGATAATAAATTTACGACGATATTTTGTTTCAAAATATGTTCTCCGATCGAACGTGCCGGAAGTTTCAGCGCTCGAACAATCGATCTTTCTTTTTCGACCAAATCGCGCGATGCAAATCGAAGCATGTGACTGACGAACATATTTTAAGTTTAAATTTATTCATTTCGAATGAAACAGAATTTACGTGTTCATAGAAAATATTTATTCGTTAAATGTCGTTCTACGTTTCAACATTCCTAGGAGAACCATTTCCAGGAGACTGTTTCATTTTTGTATATTCTGTATAGCCTATATAAGCAGCTTCGCAAAATAGTATGACGAAATTACCTGAAAAGTACGAAATTCGACAGATTTTCCTAGCGATAGTGGTAAGGAAAATTGCGAAAAGAATATATACCCATTAACAACAAGCCAATTTTTAATTCGTTTTGTGGAATGTCGGTCCTCGTGTAATTTTCGTGATTTGACCTCACCAGAGCTGCTGTGCCACCTATGAAATGGAATATCACTCCGAGCGAAAAAAGGGTGAATTCCTATAAATAAATATAGGAAAAGATAAAAAAAGAAAAGATCACGCGAGATGTTATATATTCGTCGAGAAATAAATACACGTCTAATATCGGATTCTGTGTCTAATTACATCTCGTGCTTATTACTTAGAGTTCTAAGTATTTTACTTCCTCAAATTTCCGTAATTCAATTACGTTATTAGGAAAGTTTACGTTGTTAAGAAAGGTCATGTGCAACTAACTGGCAATCTGCGAGGTTTTTCAAAAACGTGAGTCATTGCGATGGAAAAATAGATGATAAAGTACGTGGACGCGTCGATGCAGTAAATGACCCACAACCATCTTGGTGTCGTGAATTCTTTGCGCTTTAACAGCTCGTGGATGCAAATACCAGCTATGATCTAAACAGCCAAGAAAATGTTGCTTCGATTTCGACTTGTATTCGCGATCTCTTCGATGAAAAGTAGTATTACCATTTCGTATACTTTCAAAAGAAAATTGAAGTCTTTGAAAAGTCTACGTACTTGAGCAAGAGGCATGTTTATTAAAGCATAGAATAAACTAATCATTGGACGCATTAAAATTCGATGAAAGTAATCGATCTTAATATCGAGATATGTACTGAATTGTCTGCGAATAATTTTTCTCCGGATAAGTTACTTTATTCATATTATCAAACCGTGGACGTATATTGTGGAACTTTCAAAAGTTGCTCTTTTAATCTCCTTCGTTGAATAGAATTCTTTTCTTAAATTTGTAAGGAATATACGTATATTTACGAGAAAAGATTTGAAACAACCGATTTGGAAAATTCGGTAAAATAGACATATTAAATTGTCGTATAAATGATGAAACGAAATCACTGACAAGATTGTAGCAACATTATATAAAAATTAAAGACTGTTTTCTATATTTTACTATTTATAATATAGATTGTATATGTAGTAGTACATCTTGTCGATAATTCAAGTACAAAATTGTAATTATAAAAAATGTAATCTAATCTTTAATTTAATTTAATGACAGACGCATACTGAACTGTTATTTCAAACGTCGGAGGATTTGATTATCTTTCTGTTATGACATCGTTTGAAAAAAAATGTGGCGAGACTACTATTCTATATGTTGCGTGAAACGTGACTTTATTCTAAATATTCATCGTGGCTTTTCGCAAAATGTAGAACGCTTAATATTAGATCGACGAGATACGCTGCACCCTCGATAACGCACAACGATCCAACAGCTAGGCCGACCTAAAAAAAAATTTTATTCTGTGTCAATACAATGGCAAGGTACATTGAAACACTTAGATCAAATAAATAATATCTATTGTGTACAATTAAAATAAAGAATCGACGAAGACAGAGATGTTTTATAAAGTTCATCGTTGTTTAATTAATAGTTTGTAATTACATTATTAAAGGTTACCTGTCGTTCCTGGACAATCGTATCGAATTTATTTTCTGATTGATATCCGTGCCAATAATGGAGTGCTGTGCCACCTACAGCGATGAACATGAAGGTTCCAACGAAGTTCATTATAATTTCCTAAAAGTCAATATTTTCCATTAATGTCAAACAATTTCGTATCTTCCGATAATTATTATTTATAGATCTTAATCTGAATTATTTATAGATCCCGCGTGTAATAGATTTTTATTCTAAAATAAATAACCTAAGTATAAAGTTGTAATCGGAACGAAAATGATCTTACAACAAGCGTCTTTTTGTGAGACGAGTTGCCAAAGCAATAAGTAATTAGAACAACGCTGGTGTATATGAAAAATCCCACTAAGACTCCAGACGCAACGATTTCTGCGTCCGGATTTTTGTCTTCGTTTAAGTTCCATGTTCCTCCAACACCCAGGAATTCCCCTTGGTATCCTGTTCGATACAGGATCAGGATTATGAGATTAATAACCTGAAAGGACAATCAACAGCCTAAACAAGACATATATACTTTAACAAATAAAATAGTTTTATATCTAAGATTGATTTGATTTGCAACAAAAATTACAATTCGTGAAGATTTGTTTAATACAACGTGATAGATATTTGAAAATTGTAATGTCCACGTGTATAAAAATAACGGGATTTCTTAATTCTTCGATATTTTAGTCTCTTTTTATTAGCGCTCATGAGGAATTAACTCTAGTAAAAGAATAGTACTCTAATACCACGATACCGTAATATGGTATCGCTTTACAAATATCCTTATCGTACATCGATAACTGAAATGAATCATACAATTATGTACAAATGTTTCTTGAATGAGTCTAGTTACAATGATTTATCAACGTAGGAACCTAACGTTAATTGATGGACCAGGCATTGTTAATCAGATTCGACGCGCGATTGATGTGACTTAAACGTCTGTGAAATTACCGCAATCTTTTCGTAAATAAGAACCAACTCTACAATGACAATACGACGTCCATTAATCGTGATTTCGCAATAGTACGTGCGCGTACTATTATTACAAGGCACCTTTAAGTCAAAAATATTTCCATTGTATTATACTGTTCGTATTTTGTCATAACTTTAAGAAACTGTAAACTAAATGGAGAATTTCTATTTTGTGCACGCACGAAAGAATGGACAAAAAATCACAAAATTTTGATCGGAATATCATCTTCATTATTCGTCACACAACTTCAGTTTTAGAATCAAACAATTTCACTACCCCTTGTATGTTCCCGAATTATTGACTCGGCACGCTTCATCTTCATATAAATATGCGTATAATAAAATATAATTATATAATAAAGAGAACAATAAAAGAGTTCTCCTCACCAGTTTAAGCACTTTTATCGCTATACCCGCAATAGTTTCTAAAGACACCATGATTACTTTTTCTATATGAACTCTTCACGCTTGGAACAGGTGAACTAATTGAAATAAAAGCGTGCTGGTTGTTTTCGACGCGGTACCAAGCCCTCTTTATCTAATCAGATGATACAGCGTACGTCGACAGAGGGATAAGACCAGTAGAAAACGAACGATAATATACCTCGAAATATAACGTTTATTGTTATTTTATTTTCCTAATGCTTGCTTTCATACGATTAATTCAATAAAATTATCATGAAACGTTATTGTATTCTTATCCCTGAACATTTTTTTAAATGCCGTTGACCTAATTATCTTAAAAGTCCTTCACTGCACATAATTACAAAATTGACTTGAGTAGAACTTAGTTTTAAAAATTCAATTTTATCTGAAGAAACAGTGTGAAGATATATAGTAAAATATGTAGATCATTATGCGAATGTACTTTCTAAAATGAAATTAGTGACTAGACGCTAATTAGCATTCACCATCGTATCAAGCTTGAAATTTACAAATTTTCAGTTCTGATTTATATAATCTCTCGTGAAGTCTTTTACGAATAATATTATTAAATATTTCTAATGTCCAATATTTATTTTAGGAGCTGGGCCTAGCTATCACCCCGGAGCAAATCGCGGAAATGGAGGCACACGTGAACGATATAGACTTCAAAGCTGCTGCAGAGGAAGAGAAGGCCACCAGACACGATGTAATGGCTCACGTTCATATTTTTGGAAACCAATGTCCAAAAGCTGCTCCAATAATCCATTTAGGTGCAACTAGTTGCTACGTCGGTGACAACACGGTAATATTAATATCATTTCCTGTAATGAATACGCACCATTCATGTGAAATACCCTATTCATGGTAGTTGTATTGATTTTCGAAGGATTTAATAATTATTCGTCAAGGTTTCGACATTCTTCTGCCGAAATTGGCGAACGTCTTGTCCCGTCTCGCGAAGTTTGCCATGGAACATCGGGATTTACCGACCTTGGGATTCACTCATCTTCAACCAGCACAACTTACGACCGTTGGTAAACGAGCTACGCTGTGGCTTCATGATCTTCTGATGGATGAGAGAGCTCTTCGTCGAGCTAGAGACGATTTGAAGTTTCGCGGAGTGAAAGGCACAACTGGCACTCAAGCTTCGTTCCTTCAATTATTTAATGGTGAGCGTGTATCTTAAATAATTGCAAAAAATATAATTATTATATAATATAATATATATTAAAAAATATTCTACTTTCGCCTTTGGTTCGTTTCCACAGGTGATGATAAGAAAGTGAAGCAGTTAGATCAACTGGTAACTAAAATGGCTGGATTCGATAAACACTATCTTGTAACAGGACAAACATACAGCAGAAAAGTCGACGTAGAATGCTTAAATGCGCTAAGCTCTTTAGGTTCTACTGTCCACAAGGTCAATAAACTACCTTCTCTAAAAAAAGAAATAAGCTGTTGGTAAAAATCCAAATGAAATTATTTAACGAAGCAAATAGGAAAATAGTAATAAAATAAAAATATAATACAAGCCTTCCTTCGAAGATTTGCTTTATTAATTTCTGTTCCACAGATCTGTAGTGATATTCGATTACTGGCGAATATGAAAGAAGTCGAGGAACCGTTCGAGAGCACTCAAATTGGATCAAGTGCAATGCCATACAAAAGGAACCCAATGCGTTCAGAGAGGTGTTGTAGTATAGCAAGACACTTGATGACTTTGGCCAATAATGCTCTACAAACGGCAGCCAGTCAATGGATGGAAAGAACGCTAGATGATTCTGCTAATCGAAGAATTACTTTATCCGAGGCGTTCTTGTCAGCGGATGTGATCGTAATGACTCTTCAAAATATTACGGAAGGCATGATCGTTTACCCCAAAGTTATCGCCAGCCATATCGCACAAGAATTGCCTTTCATGACTACGGAAAATATAATAATGGCTATGGTAAAAGCAGGAGGCGATAGACAAGTAAGATTTACGTTATTGTACGCTCATAACAGAAACAAAATTGTATTTTATATGAAAACATTTACCTTTCTACGTTTGGAAAATCTAACTTTAGTGGAGTTCTAAAACAAGGAACCAGAAGTAAAAGAGGAGAATATTTTTTTAAGAACATTTTCTTTAATCCAATAAATTAATGTTGCTTTTCCGTGACAGGTTTGCCACGAAAAAATAAGAGTTCTGTCTCAAGAAGCTGGTGCACAGGTGAAGCAACACGGCAAAAACAACGATCTAGTGGACAGGATCAAGAAAGATCCGTATTTTGCCCCGATCCTTAATCAACTGGATAATCTTTTGGATCCGCGTACGTTCGTTGGTAGAGCACCTCAACAGGTCATCGAATTTTTAGAAGAAGAAGTCAATCCTGTGCTCGAGAAGTACAAAGGGATTTTAGGCGGAAAGGTGGAACTCAACATTTGACCCAACAAAAATAGGATTTTTTATTCTCTAAGGAAGGAAGGTTTCTAGAGAAGTTCGTGATGTTTTATAAATGTTTTATAAAAAGTTTCGTCAAATGTTGTCTGTTATTTTTACGTGTGTTAGTATTGTAAACTTTACAGAGATTAGAACTGAATAAAACAGAAGGAACGTAAAGTGCACTGTTTCGCAGCTACGCGCGCGCTTTTTCCCGTTCAACGTTTTTTTCTCATTAAGACAACCCGATTTTGCTTCTGAGACTCGAATGAAAAATTAGAAACTTCTCGCCAACGTAACTGCTGTGATAGCAAGCGAAGATGGAGTAGACAAATCAATGAAATACGAGGAAATACAAACTTTTTAAAAGAAATACTAATTTTCATATTTACATTTAGATGGAAGAAATAGGACAGAATAAGAGATAGAAAGATAAAGTTGCGAAGACAGGTGAAGAGAATAGGTACAGTAGAGTGTAAAAAGAAAGGCAGAAATATAGAGACCGATCGTTTATTGTAAACAGATAGTTGAAACATAGTGAATAACAGTTGCTTAATCACCAATTCACTTTTCCAATCTACATTTAAGAATCTTAATAAAATGTATATTTCTTTCTCATCGGATAACATATCTGAAAGGATACTGGATGCAGGTGATTAAAGTCGACTAAGCAACTGTTATACTTTACAAGAGAAGCTAAAAGTAGCTTTACCCTGAAACGGGACATAATTTTAATCGCAAAATATAGAACGAAAAGATGTAGCAGAGTGGAAAGTACAACATTGGTAACGTGTATATTACATAGCTTGGATTTCGCATAAACGACTATAGCACTTGAGAATCACAGCATTAGGAGAATTACGCACTGTTCTCTCGTATATAGCTTTTTTTACTTTATGATAGATCCAGGTAACGATAAGTGAGAAGACTAGACTAGAAGTGAGAGAAGACAAGAAGAAACGCGGTTTCCTGGTCGAAAGTGACACGGCCTGTGCACTTTCGCTTTTACGCGTTCATTTTTCTTTTGTCATGCTTTTGTAGGATACTTAGATTATTCTTCCAACTTGTGAAATTCAGCTATGTGTAAGCTTAGGCAGCGAAGTTCACTGTGGCTTCTCAGGCAGATATAATAGAGAGGAATGTAGATAAAAGTAAATGAAAGAAGAGAGAAGTGGAAGAAAGGGAAAGCTTGAAAAAGTGAAAATTTGATAGAGAAAGGTTTATAATGTAGGAATGTAGAGGGTAGAAATTGAAAAGATGAAATTGAAGAATAGAAGAAAGCAGAATAAAGAATTGGAAAGTGATATAAAAGAAAAGCTGAGATAAAAGTAGAGTTTTTTTTTAAGAAAAGGAAAAAGACAAGAGAATTTTATTCGATTTTTCGTATAAACAGTAGGATTGTTAAATTTGTAAGAAAATTTATAGTTTGGGGTAAAGAAAAGTTTGAAGAGAAGAAAACAGAAGGAACCAAAAGAAGTTGTATAAGTATAGTAAACAGATAAATAGATGAAAAATAGACAGACGGAAAGTTTCAAGATATTTACAAAATTGAAAAAAGGTAGAGAAGAAAACAGAATTCAGAAAAGAGAAGAAAAGTATCGAATATACAATAAACAGAAAAAATACAAAATACGATTTTGTGAAAAGTTCAAGTTGATACCGAAAAAATAGCGACATAGAAGAAGAGAAAGGATAAAACTAATATTTCCAAAGAGTGACAAGAAGAGAAAGTAGTTAAACTTTTAAATAGAAAATGAAAAAAGAAATATGGTGAAGCATAATAGTGTTCAATATAAGAAAATAATTTCAGAAAGAGGAGGAAAGACAGAAGAAACTGAGAAGACAATGCTGGAAGCTGATAGAACTTAGGAAGATATGTAATTGAAAAAGAAATTAAATAACATGTAATAAAAATAGAATATGTCACAAACTTAATAGATCAGAGTAGAAAACAAAAGGAAGAACATAATTAGGAAAACAATTTTTATATTAGAGTACAACGAAATAAGATACATGGAAAAAAGAAAAGGTATACAGAAAGAACAGAGCAGAACGAGGCTACAAGGATAGAATAGAAATAACTTTAAGACAATACGATTACAGAAGGAGGTAAAATAGATAAAAATAGCGATAGTACAAAAATAGATATATTTTACAAAAATAAATCATCAGAGAAATTGAAGAAAAATAAAATAGCACCCAGAAAACATGGTAAAGTGCTATAATGTATTAAATTTCAGGTACTTCAGTATTATCGAGTTCACGTAAAAAGGGATAAAATTACTAACTGAAATACAGTGGGGATAGTACAGTAGGGAAACAGAAAAGAGATGAAAATTGAAGAGAAAGACCGTCATTAAGAGAGAAAAATTTCAAAGAGAGCAGGGACTAGTTGTAATAACCTACTATTTATAATTGCAACGTTGTAAGAGAAAGTAAAATATATACGAGAAGAGATATGCGAGGCAAGATAGATTTGAGACAGAAAACAAGAAGTAGCTTTATCTATATGGTAAGAAATAAATGGAAAGCAATTTATGGCAAGATCAACAAATTTTGACATTGTAATACTGACAGGTACTTGAGAAAAGTGTGAAAATAAAGATAGAATAGTCTGGTAAAGAAAGAAAGAAAGAAATGAAAAATTTAGAGCAGTAGCATGCTAGAGAAAAGAGACAAAAACAGAATCATGAAGAAAATGAAACGGAAGTAATAGAGTATCAGATCGTAGCGTCAGAATAGAAAGATCGTTTCTACAGAAGAGAAGAGAAGAGTGTTAATTAAAGTGAGAAACAGAGTGCAATTCGAAAAGAAATTCGTATCAAAGAATAGGATAGAGATAATAGACAAAGCGAAGAGAAGTTCAAGAAAAGGCGAAGAAAAGAAATAGAAGAAAAAGATACAGAAGAAACGAATGTCGAAGATAGTGTACCAATTGAGTTTGTCAGCCTCGCAATTTTAATGATCCGTGCCGATGCGATCTTAAATGTTTAAAGTAGGAGATCAGTAAAATTGCGAGGCCTCGAAAAGTAGAGACGTAGAGAAAGAGCTATCACAGAGCGTTAAGTTCGTGGAGAAGATTAAAACCGCTCTGATCGAACGTTTCCCAATTAGGAACGCCGTCAAATCCAAAATTTCATCATTTAGAAAAGCTCATTCAGGGTAATGAATTCAAACTTTTAGTTCCAATTCATCAAAGACTACGAGTCTCGATTTTGTACTTTTTAGTATCAGATCGATTTCAAATTCTTCCAAATATATTAATAATTAACTTCGGAGTATTTCAATTTATCTGCTGATTGTCGAAGCAGCGTCTTTTGGATGAACAGTTCCACGTCGTCGTTGTAATCTGCCATTGATTTGCCAAAAATTTGGTCCAGTTTCGTCTTGACTGGATTCATATCGATAATTCCGAACTTTTCAAATTGTCTACTTAAGGAAACGATTGTCGTTTCGTGGTTGAATTATCTGAATTCTGGTCGATTATTTTTTGGCTATTCGGTATCCGGAGAACGTGACGCCATCGGATATTTTTCCTGCATCGACGAAAACAGCGAGATGATCTCCAGCTTCGACGTCCAATAAGACCAAATTAGCACCACCTCCTGCACCAGTGCTGACCACGGGTCTCCAGCTATCGGAGTTATTCAGTTTCCTTTTCAGAGTGAGCCGAAGGTCGGTGCTGCCATATCCGGCGAAGCTGAACTGATACAAGCCCGGGCAATGGGTGATGAAAAGTCCTGTTTGGGCGACGTAACCCACACCTTTGTCGACCAATGTCTCGGCGAATACGACTTTGGCATGCTAATGGATGAGATAATATTTCAAGAATTACTGTCTTTAAGCGTTATTACATTTTATAAATATTGTGAATAATTCGCGACAGCTTTTAATTTTTCGTTCAAATTGCTGTAACTCAAGTATAAATGTTGACACAGTGATAAGTTGACAAGTGTATATTGGCACAAGTTATTACGTAAATTAGAAACTGCGAAATTTCATTTTAATTTAGATGAATGTTGTTTCAACATTCCATTTAAGTTCTCCAAATAGTTCAGTTAATTCTGCTGTCATTTAAAATTCTACGAATGTTTCTATATTTATTGCGTTGAAATATCCGGACTGTATTTTTATTTGAAACTCGTTTAAAAATTAGACTCACATCGACAGAAGCCTGGGTAGCCGAGAAAGCAACAACACCAGCACAATCAGCAGCTGTTCCTATTTTTAACGAGCCGACGGTCGTGATACCGGAAGTTGGTGGATCCGGTATGGCTGCCTCCGTCAGGATGGATACTGCTAGGAACATCACCAACCACACCACCCTACAACAAAATTTTTTATAAAATTATAAGTATTCACATTAACGTCGCGACCTAATTACATTTTATTTTCCATATCCATGAACAACTTGCAGACTAATGACAATTCTTCACCGCGTTTCAATGCATTCAATGCAATTATAGATAATTATTTATGACTCACCAAGGAAGAGAATATATGATATGTAATATCGTAATGGCTAACAATAAGTATGAGATAGAAATTGCGACCAAGACAAACCAAAGAAATGGGAACTTTTGTAGTTCGTAACGAATGCAGTAAAAATGTTATCTATTTATGACGCATTCGTTATAGCAAATGCAATATCGCGTAACGCTGATAATAATAAAAACTAGAAGGTATAAGAAAATAAGTAGACTAAGAAATCATTGTTTGTTAGAAAAATACGAATTAATTATTTCAATGCAGTGGAAGGATCTATTCAATTGATAAAACGTATCTTAGTGACTTATTACAGCTAATTGCTATGTATAATGATGTAGACTATTAAAATTTTCCATTGATTATCCAGTTACATAAACTAGATTAGACATAGAGTCATTAAAGAAGGGATTAAACAAAATTGAAAAAATTAGTATCTTTGAACATTGACATCTTCGAATCTCGTCAAATTATTCGGAATATTTCATGAGAACTTTCAAGTTGAAAGAAAGGGAAGCTGAAAAGTAATTATGGAAGTCGCGCGCTAATATCGTTACAGTGGAAAAATAAACCAACGACTCGTTCTTGCGTAAGAGTTCAAGTGGGCGTTCGAGGATTTTTATAATTTCGTCTCGTTTATTTTCTTTTTTTTTTTTGTTCCGTTTGGCTCGCATTAAATAACCAGCCTGACCATTCTCGGCAAAGTTCAACCCGATTTGTGACTTTCACTGCTCACGGCTACTTCTCCGCTCGCTTCACCTTTTTCACCTTCTTCATTTTTCTTTTTTTATTCTTATTTCACTTGATCATTCCCTATCTCCGACTGCTTTCGTTTTCGGGCGCACCGGTTTCGGTTATCTCTTTAGTGAAATCGTTACTTTCTGCCTTGCACCAGATATTATTCCCAGCAAAATCCTCAGAATTCATATTTGGAGCAAACAAAGTTGAATGGGATTTATTGGACTCTTGATATTGAATAATATCAGAGACAAAAGCAACGTCCATAGAATGTTAATCAGGTCAGAATTTTTTAAGCGCACAATTTATTCAGGTAGTTTCTATTAGAATTCTAATGAAGAGTGGAAAATAGAATATTGTTATGTTAGCGTATAGTAATTTTGTATGGTGGTGATTCATTAAATCGAGCAGAAAATTTGCCACAGCTTCTGGTCTCGCTCTATTAATCGCATAACTCGTGCGACGAAAGCAAAAAGAAGCATTCATTTTGTCAAGCGCAATCTACCGCGCCAATCGCATTGAACTTTCTACTTTGTTTCGAGAGAAAGTCGCGTTTTGCAGCTTCGTTACATCAAAATTATCTTTAATTTTCTTTTATTCTACCGTTTCTTGTTTGATTTTCAATAGTCTGGACTGCTCCAAATATTCATCATTTAAATATTCATTATCCTACATTTAAGCACGAAATTAAACCAACGTTATTATTCTCGTTTAATCTTTCGTTCAACTAAAGACACCTGTATTTTTGTCATTACCATAGATATATAATGTCTCAGACTATTTGGTAATTTCTTTCATTAAATTATTAAATCACTGTATTATAGAAGTGAATTCGATATTAAATATTTATTATTAAGGCTCCTTTTTCCAAAATTCCTAATATATAAATTCAGTCTTCTCTCGAATACAAATGTCTATAGTTGAGGTTTAATTAGTAACATTTTAACTTCGTTAAGTTACCGAGATCATAAGACTAACAAACATTAAAATTGTACCAAAAAAACGATTCTTTAAGAATAATGTTTCGTATTAATTAGTATGCAAAGAAAAACAACTCGTTATCTAAGTTATCATAATTGGAAAGTAATGCTGGAGTATTTCTCAATTAGCTCGAACACGTTAATAGTATAGTCTAGATAAAGGATAAAAATAAACTGCATGGTTTAGATTGTACACAACGATCGCAATGCACTTTTAACCCCTGAATCGCATTTACTTGTGCAAGATTAAATCAGAAATCCTTTCACTTTCACGGGCTTCAAGGCGAGGATCTCACGTGCGACACGTTTCTGTCGCCCACGTTAACCGGAATAACAATAAACGGGACAATTCGTGACTTCATGATATATTTTAACAATTACGTTAATACATTGCATCTGTAAGAATCGTATGAAACCAGAGAAATCAATTCACACAACTCAACTTTTATAAAAGATTTAATTAATCATCTGTTTACTAACAATCCATATTTATAAATAATTTAATAATATATTCCATACGAAGTTTATATGAAAAGACAATTTGCTCGTGCATATTGAATTCTCTGGCTCAATTTTATCCGTTTTATGAAAATATACTGTACCAGACTATTGTTATGTGATCATCGATATTACGTTACGGAATTTTATTGTAGTTCGCAGAAACGATTTCGATCAATTCTTTATGTAGAAACCATTTAGGTTTTTACGTGTTTGGGAACACGTTTGGCTGAACAATACCTACAGCTGTAAACTTGTGTGAATAATTGAGGAGATAATTACTTGGGTATTTAAATTTTGCTACAAAAGAATTTTTTTTTAGATACTATTTTATACTCTTGTTCTAGGTCGCTAATATTTTACATAATTTTATAGGTGAACTACTTTATTATTTCTTATTACTATTTCTTTTTTCTCTCAAGTTCTTTATAGAACGTTTAAATGTATTTGTAATTGCAATGCAATGCAATGCAATGCAATACGAAGACCTATGATTTATGTAAATCTTGAAATCGTGTTAGGACGTAATGTTGCTCATCTTATGTAACGGATCTGCATGCATCATAATATGATATGCAACGTGATCCATTTATAACGGAGTATAAATTAATGAGATAATGCATGTACGGCTGAATGCGGAACGATCTTCTTGACGTACTTCACTCATCTTGTGTCAGTGTTCATTCCAATAAACGAAAACGAAAAATATTAACAATCATCTCATTAGTTGAAAGGTTGAAATACGACTTCGACGCGTGAAATCAAATATGCTAACGACATGTAAATTATTCTTATTCCTAGAGTAAGGTATATTCATTGTTATTATTGTCGTCTTATTGCATTATAACTTTGATAAACTATTTTTTTAAAGACAGTCGAGATTATTCGAATCTTTACATTAAATTAAAAATGCTATATATGGATTACATATGGATATTATATATGAACAAGTACTTAAATATTGAAATACTTTTTTAAACTTGTGATTGCTCTTAAATTAAATATTCAAGCAACTCAAAAGAATGATTCTTGGCTTAAATTTTGAAATATTCCAAATTTAAGTAACAGCATTAAATACTAAGATCTATCATTTGAACCAACAGATTTATTATAAATCAGTTAAAGGGATATCAAATTAAAAATTACAGGAATTTTATCGCATCGAAGAATTAACTTCTTCAAAGTCCCTTTTAGGTTTTCTTAATAAATCCTTCGTCGTCGGTATACTAATACAATATAAAAAAAAAGAAAAAAAGGGTATATTAATCAACATATTCAAGTTCTACAACTACAAATTTACTATCCAGTTATTCGATCAATTAGAAATGGAATTGTATAAATAACTGAATATAAATTATTCAGAAAACATCCACGTTGCTAATCGATCAAAAATATCAACAAAATTCTAATTTAATAAATGTACAATATTAAGGAAATAAAGGCGGTTTAAAAAGCGAGCACTTAAAGGGACTCACATGATGGTAGAAAGTGGTGTGGCAGTGGCGAACGTTCTCAATCGTGCTGGGCAACGCAGCTGTTCGATGTTCCAGGTAAGTTGAACCAGGTGAAGTCGACGTACGCCTTTATATTACCTTGGAGCCCGGACAGTTTGGTCTTGACGCCACCTCCAATATCTGTGCTCTCTCGTCTCGTTCCTTTCTTTTCCTCGTGTCAAGTGCTTCGATCTTAAGCCCCCACCTCACTCTCTCTCACTCTCTGCTAACTTCAGTTAGGGACAGCCGAGCGTAGATAGTGACAATCGGATTACTGGAAGGCCGGTTTGGCAAGCTTTCCGATACGAAGTAGACCTGGAGATGGAAATCTGGCGTTTATTACTATGGTGTTAGCCTTAATTTAAAAAGAATATTAAACAATACAAAGAGAGAAATATTAGAAAATTAGAAATGCTAAAATTTTTGGTTCGTTAGAATTTCTAACCTTTCTTTTTTTAAATCAAGTGTAATGTCTGTATTCTTTAATATTTGCATACGCCTGTTATCACAGTAATTATATTATTATAAAAATTATTGGACTACAATATACAATGGATGACATTTGATACAAAAAAAGTGCATAGTTATTCGACTAGTCTTGATTTCAAACTGGTGTACATAATCAATAAGTAAATTTCTTTTTCGGTTGACCATGTTCCTGGGCTTGCAAGCAACATTTCAATTTAGAGGTAACGTTTGTTTAGTATGCATTATCTCAATTATGCACAAGATTCGTTGCTCATTCTTAATTACTTAGAAAATTCTATAGGTAAACTGAACGCGAATAGAAATGAATTTTCTCTTCTGACATACAGTCGTTTGAATTCTAGCAATTCGGTCACTTCCTCGACGCCACTGTAAATCGGTACTTCAATTCCGTGAACATCGGTTATTCAATCCCATTCTTGTATATGCGCCTATGCAATTAGCGAATAATTTATTCCATACCACTGGACAACCAGTCTTGGAACATTTTCCTATTTAAAATTGTATGGAAGTCTATGTAAAATTTGGCGTGGCTAATCTTCCATCAGAATAAAGTTCCAGCGCCTACGATATATCGATTTCTATGTGTCATTAAAAATAACTTTCACTTTTGCTTTCGGTTCGCGTTATTTCGTTTATTAGTTATGTATTCCTTTCAAACTACGTATTCCTCGGTTCCACGTTGCGTACACTGGTTCTACACGTTTCTGAAAGTACTCCCGATTCTTTAAAACAACCTGGTCGCGATCATTAACGCTTTCAAACATACGTATGATCTTACTAGATTCCATGACAGAAATTAATAAATTCCTCAATTCTCGAAGTCTTAACACATGTAGTATATAACGTGGAATATAGAAATACAAGAATTTATAACCACGTTACTTATAACCACATAACTTTCCTTTTTTTTCTTTTTTAATAAATTGCTTTGATTTTAACAAATGTTACCAGAGAACTGCCGCTATATTGTTAATGTTTTACAGAAATAAGAATAAAATTACAAATTCTCGACATCGTGAACCAATCAAGCATTGGTCATACTATGGTTCATTAATATTACGTGGTTGACAAATATGTCGAAAGAATATTATGCTTCGCCATATCTCGTCAAACAACTGCTCTTTCTCTGAGGGAATGTGCAAGTTTTGCGCAATCCGTGAATTACATAGAAAGGACCCGAAAGCATGAAGTTATGATTATGGTGATCACGTAGCTAGTAGCTCATATGGGAGCTCGTTGTTAAAGGAAATTCTACAAATTACAAGCATTTCGTGCTCTCCTTCTTTCTTTTCAAAAACTTTCTTTCTTTTGTTCTCGATAACGACACCTTTGTTATATAACGAACACGCTATCTGACACCTACTAATCACTACTATTACGTAAATGTAATTTACCAAGAATCTGAATTCGACGAAATAGAAGAAATTAATAAACGCAAAAATTCTCTGTGGAGAAAGGAGAATATTTTTTTTGCATTTCTTAAACAATTGTATCGCAGATAAGGAATAAAATGAAATTAATGTGTTTGTGTGCCGCGTTACCCACTTATGAAGCCGATGGAAATGTATCAGTGGGTCACTGGAGACAGAGTTTACTTCCACTGACCTCCATTTTCATTTCTCCTCCTCCACGAACTCTCCATTTCTTTTTATGGGAAATGGGACATCTTTAAAGATACAAAGATCGTCTCGAATATCAATCTCTGAAGAGAACAACATTACATTCGTATAATTCCGAAGAATGATATATTTGCTCGCGCATGATACGATAATTATTTAACTACTTACATATATGTATAATTGCCTTAAAATTATAATTCAGTTATTTTATACCTTCAATTTCTCAATCGCACAATAAATGGTAGAATTTTACACATCAGAATCATCGCACAATTCTCGCTATTCTCTTCGATTAATTGTGGAGAAAAATAGATATCGTTCGTGTATATCACAAGATATTTCCATCGTGGTTGATTTCTCTCATAAACTGGAAATTTGATGTTGATCTGGCCATTAAACACTGAAAAGGCGAAACGGTATAAGTGGTGAAAATCATGCAACTAGGTGTGATCGTAGTTCATCATCGCATCAATTGCGGTTAACGCAGAGAAACTGGATTTTATGGCCACATTCTTTTTTCATTTAGCAAACTGCTTTCTATGCTAACGAATCGTCTATTGAAACTATCAATTAGAGTCACACGTTGAACTTTGTGAACGAATTAAGCCACTTCTGCCATGACTACTGCCCTCCCACGTTCCTTAAACGACTTTCTTAATTTAATCAAAGAGAAAGAGAAAGGATAATCCGTCATAGAATTCATTATTATCTATCTACTCAATGCCCTTCGTCGAGTATGAATTATGGCTGTCTGGTTGACACAATTTTCCATCTACCTAGGTTATAGGATATAGCGTTGCTGCGCTTAATTATTGCAAATGTTTCATCATCAAGGATTATCACGTTTAATTTTTTACACGTGTGTAATAAGATCATGGCGAGACTGTCAATTGCAAAAGCAATTAGCCACGAAGAATGTAAATAATATGATAATTCAATTCATTTAAAAGTTGTCATATAACTAATTTTTATGGAAAATTTCATTCGAAAGGTTACTGTGAACGTTTTCATTTTTAAGTGGAAGGTGACCACACCTCTCGTATATAGAATAAACGAAAGTTTAGCCTCAGGCCGTATCAACAAATGACAAACGCGTTCTTTTTCTTATTTAATAACGTAACGAATTAGAATATAGGTGTAACAATAGTTAAAGGATAAAAGGAAAGTAGTTCCGGAAAGTGGTTGAACCCAGGAAAAATTTAGTTTGGAATTATTTTCTATCATATTTTGTACAATTATCATATTTATTCTAAGTTCGTAATATTACATTAGACAACCACGATAAAATGGCACGATTATCGAAGCTCCGATCTAAGTGTGCAAGACAGATAATAAAAAGAAATTCTTATCGACGCAGAGAAACGATCGTTGATCCCTCAAGGATTTTTGTCGTAATATACCCTTAACTTCTAGTACAATAGTAACAAGCGGCAAATAAATAATAATTGCATCGGGAAGAAGAAAAATAGTAAATAGAGATAGGAACGAGATGAACACAGAATCAAGGCAAGCTTAAGTAGTGCGCAAAGAATATTCAAAATTAACTTCCCTGTATTAAACAGGAAGCACGAAAAATCCGGAAAAGAAAGTGAACGAATTCAAGGGATACGTCAATTATGCAAATCGCGTTATCGATATCTAAAATATATATATATACAAATATAAATCGCCAATGAGACAATTATAAAAAAAGAAAAAAAAATTCGATCAAAGCAATACGTCAACGACGATCAACAGAAACGATAATATCAATTGATTGGAAATATCTCTTCATCATTTTTTTGGAACCAATTTCTTGCTTCGTCAGTTTAATTTTCACATTTTTTCTTTCGTCTTATTTAAACAAAATTTCTTTTCTGTAACTTTTTAAACTTTTTCCATGTCTTCTTCTTTTTAAAGGTAATTCGCCGTTATTTACAAATTTGGAAGAGTAGGGCACGTTATATACAATAATTCGTCTTGGACATGGAATCGCACACACTATCGACTTCTTCCGGGCGATTCGAATCGGCGAGTGTAGCTTGACTTTCACTCTGGACAGTGTGCTTTCGCATCGCGGCACCTCGATCGCCTTGGATCTTTCTTCCTCCTTGTCTCTATTCTCGTTACCTCGGGAAAAGCATTCTCTCATGCTCGTTTCACGTCTTTCAGTTTAAAAAGAAACTGAGCGTATACCGTTACTACGTTATAATTAAATGTTACCTCACATGCTCTGTATGCTTTGCCACATAACTTGAACGTTCAATCATTAAAACAATATTTTTAAACTTCGTGTTATTACCTTAGTGTGACTAATATTCTACAAATAATGCTGAAAGTGTGTACACTGATAATTGCAATCTACGATGCTCTATAAAATAATTGTTGTTGTATAAAACGTAATAGAAATCTACAATTACATCAGAAGACTAATAAATATATAAAGATTGTATAAAATTCAAACATAGCAAATTAATCTAAGATTATAGCAAAAATTTTAGAAAATTCATAGTTTCATTCAAAACTTTTATAATAAGAACTCTCTGCGTTCAAATTTCCATCTCCAGTTTTTCAAAAATGAAGGTGTCACGAGAAGACCGCGGTATGCGAGATCCATAAGACCTCCCCATCAACAGTGAACCATTTAAACTAACAAGTTATTGTCTTGACAAGCGGGGCCCATGCTAGGCCAGTTGCAAGCACCCGCGCCATTGTCAAAGGTTAAATGCACGGGGCAGTTGAACGTGTGAAGCGTGAACTTCTTCTTCCACTCGTCCCAATGGCAGGCATAGAACTTGTTGCAGAAGTTAGGGTGTCTGAACAGACCTGGTCTGGCGCAATTGGTAGCTCCATCGATGATCTCTTCCGATACACTATCCTCATACTCTCCAGAACGATCGATTGGACCATCGACAGAATCGTCAGTAGGACTATTGACAGAACCATCGATAGGACCAATGGCAGAATGATCCACAGTGGAAGCTAAATCTTTACCACCTCCAATAGAGTTGACAGGTGATCCAACGTTGCTCAGACTCTTTCCAGATCTGAAATTGGCAGTTAATCCATGACCTGAAAGACCCGAAGTGCGACCTCCTACTCCTACGGAAGGAGTAACGCTTGGTAAGTACGTGGACGATGGCTTTTCTTGAACTTGAATGCTCGTAGCTCCTAGAGCTTTCGAAAGTTCATTATAGATCTTAACTGGTTTTTTCGAAGAAGATTCGTAGTTGGTCACTTGGTAATCTTGATCTTCGTAGGATCCTTCCTTCTCAAGATCTACATAAATCTCCGACTCGTCATAATTAGACAAGTCCACTTTGCCCTTTGATGAGTTGATTAACTTGGAGCCAGGACCTCTGAGATTAGCGAAAGGATCTCCTCTGCAGGTACACTCTGCTCCTAATTTTCCAAGGAGAAGAGGGTGCAAATCGCTCCACTTCACAATCACTTTGGGTTTACCTACGGCTGTAGACTTGGCAGTGGTCTGATACGTGATGCCTGAAGATGGTTTCGAGTATCCTCCGGAGTAAGTCGTTACTGTGAGAGGAGACTGTGTTCTAGGAACCGAGGATGGTGTCGATGAATCGTAACCCTGTTTGAACTTCGACTGGGACTGGTAGTAATCGACTCCTGCTGCGGATCCTGTTGTGTAAACGTCGTATTGGTTTGGAACATATTTCGTGGTGCCTCTGTTGTAATTGGTAACGAGCTTTCCGACTTCATCTCTGGGAATTGCTATGTTCGTAGGCGATCCTTTGTAGCCGGGACCTGATCCTATGCCCGATGGAGCAGTGGTGTACGATTTGACAGATGCTGGTGTGAATTCTTGTTGATAAGTGACGCCAGGTAATGGGAATGGTTTTCTGTAAGTTACTCCAATGGCTGGCGAAATAGATTTGCCAGGTATATACTGAGTCTGAAATGGAAATATTTTTTTAGTAAATATTGATAATTAGTAATCAGTGATTTAGTATAATTATTCTTAAAGTCTCACCTGTGGTTTCGGTGACTCTGAGATTCCAGACGGTGTCACATGTTCAAACACGCTCTTCGAAGTTGTAAAGTATCCAGAACCAGATGATGGAGTGGTAGGTCCATAATCATACTAAAAAATTCCATCCGTAGAATTACAATAAATCATATAACAAGAGAATTACATTTTTATGTACGAAAATTGTAAAGAATCATACCTGTGGTTCTCCAGAAGGATACTTCGATGATATTTTAAATACAGTCGTTGGTGTCGTGCTAGAAACGTAACCACGATCTCCGAATATACCAGGTTGAGAAGTCTTTGTTCCAAAACCAAACTGAGGTCTGGTCTGAATGCCAAATTTATCTTGACTTATAGTTACAGGCAATGGTGTCGAAGATATGACAGTCTGGTATCCAGTATCGATCACTGGGTGAATAGTAGAGATGGTAACTGGGACTCTAGCTGCTTCAAAAACAGTCGTCTTGTAATTTTCCAATGGACCAGTAGTATAAAGCACAGGTGTTCCAGTTGGAGATGGTGCACGCGTAAAGCCACTTGGTTTCTGATATGTATTCACAATTGCAGGTGAACTGGTGAATCCGGCCTCACCGAATTTTGGCGTATTATGCACTTCAACCTTCAAGAACGGCGTTGGGGTAGTTCCACTAAAGATGCCACTCTCTGTCGAAGAAATAGGCAAATTCTTCGTCACTCCTGTATTAAATGGAATGCTAGGTGTGGGATAGGAATATCCAGTGCCCTTCGAAGGTCCCTGACTGAAGCCTGGGCCATAAGTTGGGAATGTTCCTGAATAAGTCTTGGCACTGCTCTCGGTAGATGATTTCGGGTATCCTGCCACGTTTCCTTCGAAAGCTTTGGCACCAATATGGTCAGGATTAGGTGCGGGGCTAGTTTTTCCAGTGCTAATTACGTAACTACCACCAGCACCTAAAGTAGCAGTGGTAAAGCCTGTCTTGGTAGGTCCAGTCTTAGTGAAGCCACTAGATATCGATACACCGGGAATACCTTTGCTACCTGGAATGAGAGTATCTGGCAAAATATTGCCGCCAGTTGGTCTATAATCTGGAATATCATTTTCTGTGTATTTGGTGGTCACATCGCCATTGTTAAATCTAATGGTACCACGTCCTCCGTTGTCATGGTATTCGTTAGTTTTGTAACCGGTGGCATAAGTCGATGGTGTGGTTCCAATCTTAGTTCCAAATAGAGATCCTGGAGTAACAGCCCCTGGATGCGTTGGAAAACCTGAACCAATGACTGTTCCTGACACGATAGATCCCCCAACAGACACTCCAGGAGCTGTTTGTCCTGTAAGAATTATACCAGGACTCGATTGACCCTTTATAATAGTTCCAGGTGAGGGTGTTCCAGTTACTACGACACCAGGTGAAGGTGTTCCAGTTACTATGACACCAGGTGAAGGTGTTCCGTAAACTGTCGTTCCAGAACTGACTGAACCAGGGAATACGGTCTTGACTCCGCCACTAATTACATAGCCAGGTGAACTTAGACCAGTCTTCGTGTATCCTGGATGGCTTCCTCCACTTATTATGGTGCCTTGGTCAGAAGAACCTGTGAAGATTGCTCCAGGGGTAGCTCCATGGGTAATGAGCGTCCCTGGAGTGGAGTCTCCAGTGATGATCGATCCTTGAATACCGTGTCCTGTTACGATAGCACCTGTACCTGTTGTCACTGTATAGCCACCAGCGGGTGTGACGCCTCCATGATACGTAACGCCTCCAATGGAAGGTACGTGGCTTCCAAAAGTAACATTCAAGCTTCCAGGGAATCCAGTCGTACCTTGGTAAACATTTGTTCCAGAAATAGCTCCATGGCTTGAAACATAGTCGTCTGTTACGAGGGTCTGACCACCTGATAGTTGAGAAGGCCCATAACACAGATTCGTGAGACAGGTTGGTTTCTCAGGTTTCTCCACGATAATAGGCCCAGCTATAAGTTAAATGAAAATAAATTATATACATATTTTAATTTCGTCCGAGTAAAGATAAGATGGTTTTGTAGAATAAACTTACGAGTCTGTGAATGTATACTGGTTACACCATGGTCTAATCCAGCTCCAGTTGTTCCAGAAGAAATATAAATTGGTGTTTGTGACTGTCCAGTACCAAATGTAATGGTTTGACCAGGTATTGAAGTTCCACCATGAATACCACCTGATCCTGCATATCCTCCAGTAGATCCCGCATGAGCACCAGTTGTTCCTGCTCCTGTATATCCACCAGCAGTAGATCCCGCGAATCCTCCGCTAGCAGATCCACCATGAATACCACCTGACCCTGCATATCCTCCAGTAGATCCCGCATGAGCACCAGTTGTTCCCGCTCCTGTATATCCTCCAGCAGTGGATCCCGCGTATCCTCCGACAGTAGATCCGCCATGAATACCACCTGGTCCTGCATATCCTCCAATAGATCCCGCATGGGCACCAGTTGTTTCTGTTCCTGTATATCCGCCAGCAGTGGATCCCGCGTATCCTCCAACAGTAGATCCCGCGTATTCTCCGCCAGTAGATCCCGCGTATCCTCTGCCAGTAGATCCGCCATGAATACCACCTGGTCCTGCATATCCTCCAGTAGATCCCGCATGAACACCAGTTGTCCCTGCTCCTGTATATCCGCCAGCAGTGGAACCCCCATATTCTCCGGCAGTAGATCCGCCATGAATGCCACCTGGTCCTGCATAGCCTCCAGTAGATCCCGCATGAGCACCAGTTGTTCCTGCTCCTGTATATCCGCCAGCAGTAGATCCCGCGAATCCTCCGCTAGTAGATCCACCACGAATACCACCTGGCCCTGCATAACCTCCAGTAGTTCCTCCAGTTGCGCCTGAATATCCTCCACCACTAGACCCACTCTTTATTCCTGGATACCCTCCACTAATAGATCCTCCCTTTGTTCCTGAATATTCTCCAGCAGTAGAATACGTGGATCCAGTATTGCCTGTACCAGTTGTTCCACTTTTCTCTGCTTGTTCAATGATTCCTGTACCAGTAAATCCAGTGCCAGTAAATACTTGACCCGTACCAGTTCCTCCTGAATATCCTGTGCCAGTTGATCCTCCATAACCTGCTTTACCAGTCGATCCAGTATAGCTCGAGCCAGCTCCTGAATATCCATGACCAGATGTTTGAGTTGCTCCTGTGCCGGAGTACCCACTTCCAGTTGTTCCCGTAAATCCTTGTCCAGTATATGAAGTTCCATGGTCAGCTCCTGCTGTTCCAGCGTTCTCACCTCCAGTTGTTCCAGAATGTCCACCAGACCCTTGACCGCTATATGTGGACCCATGACCAACTCCTGCAGTTCCAGAATATCCGCTTACAGTTGTTCCAGAATGTCCACCAAATCCTTGGCCAGTATATTTAGTGCCATAACCAGCGCCTCCTGTTCCAGAATATCCACTTCCAGTGGTTCCAGAGTAACGACCAGAACCTTGACCGCTATATGTGGACCCATGACCAACTCCTGCAGTTCCAGAATATCCGCTTACAGTTGTTCCAGAATGTTCACCAAATCCTTGGCCAGTATATTTAGTGCCATATCCATCACCTCCTATTCCAGAGTATCCACTTCCAGTGGTTCCAGAGTAACGACCAGAACCTTGACCGCTATAAGTGGACCCATGACCAACTCCTGCAGTTCCAGAATATCCGCTTACAGTTGTTCCAGAATGTCCACCAAATCCTTGGCCAGTATATTTAGTGCCATAACCAGCACCTCCTGTTCCAGAATATCCACTTCCAGTGGTTCCGGAGTAATCACCAGAACCCTGACCAGTATATGTGGTTCCATGACCAGCTACTCCCGCTCCGGAGTAACCATCAGCTCCTTGACCAGAATATCCACTTCCAGTTGTTCCAGAGTAACCACCAGAACCTTGACCACTATATGTGGTTCCATGAGCAGCTCCTGCTGCTCCGGAATATCCACTTCCAGTTGTTCCAGAGTAACCACCAGCTCCTTGATAATCATATGAAGTTCCATGACCAGCTACACCTGATCCAGTGTATCCTGCTCCTTGTCTACTTCCACTGTATCCCTTTCCTTTCCCACTTCCAGTATATTCTGTTCCTTGTCCAAACGATGATCCATGACCAACTCCAGCTGCTCCAGAAAATCCTGATCCAGTAGCAACAGTATACCCTCCTCCTCCTGATGTTCCCGTGTAACCATGAGGTAATGCACCTGTATAGTATCCACCAGTACCTGCAGTAGTTCCAGTGCCATAATACCCTCCATCATATTCTGATTTTGTATAACCAGTATCAGAGTAGCCTGCTACCAACCAAGGCCACTCGCAAACTAATTTTTGCTCGTCGAAGATCAGGCCGAACGGGCAACGAAATTCGTAAGCCATTATTTCAGGACCTCCTGTCATCAGAATTTTTAATTAATGAAATGTTTCGAACAGAATTTAAAAATTATTCAACACAAGATATAAACCTAGGTCGATGCAGGCGAAGAACCAACGGGGATTTTGGGGATCCGCATAGTAGCCAGATTTGGAAGGACATTCGAACCTTATTCGAGTTACTGGCGCAATTTCACTACTTCCAGGACATGGCGATCCCTCTGGCATGGAGCCTGGCCAAACACAAACTTCTGTACGCTCGTCGAATGATAAACCTGCTGGACAGTCGAACTCGAATACGGAGTAATCTTCTACTTCTTGGTTGAATTTAACACATCGATAGAATCTATAGGAGCAAGTAGGACATTTTCATTATAACAAGAAGCGAAAGAATATTTGAGCAATGATTAATTCCCTGCGGATAGCGATGTACCTGTTACAACTTTTAGGATGGACAAAGTACCCTTGTCTAGAGCAAGTAAATTCGGTTTGCGTATTTTCTCGAACAACTCTGATGTGTCCTTCAGTGTCTACTACGCGAACAACTCGAAAATCGGATGACTTGACTTTAGTCGAGTACTCAAGCTCTTTTTGCTGAAATTAAAAATCATTTAACAATTAATCGAACATTTTATAATATTTGTACTAATAAAGAAACGAAGTACTGATACTTAATTGTGTACTATTAATAAAGTATACAGAAATAACAATTTACTTCTATTAATTTTTAAATTTGATCTAAACTGAAATTAAACAACGTTGGAATTAACTGAATATTGCCATCTACTGGTACATATCAGTACAGATCAGTCTGTGATCTGAGCTTTCACCAAAAGGTGGCGTACTGATGAACATTATGATTCTTCAACCGATAAATATTAACTAACATCATAAAATATAATATAATATATAGTATAATTATTATAAATATATTTATTTACGTGTAGATCATCTTCCAAAGCGTTCAGAACAGCGGCTCTCGACTTCCTCTTGAAATTCGAGAACGATCGATGAACCTCGTGTGTAAGAGGCATCCCGCAATTAGTTTTAAAGTCATTCTCTACGTCATGCACAGCCAATCCAGGAAGATCTCGAAGTAGTACATACTTTCCCTTAAAAATGAAAAAGAACAATTCGTCGCAAAACTATCTATCAAAATGCTCAAAACCAAAACTCAATAATAAAAGTGAAAAGTCCCTACTTTTATAGACAGAGATATTCTATCTTCGAAAGCAATCCACATTTTATCTTTGAAAGCATAAGGAGCAGTAAGATCTTCGTCCCTTTCCACCGTCCATTCTCCGTTGTTCATCAAATCGCATAACTGAAAAAATAGCCGATAAGTTTAATCGTACGCAATGATTGTAATCTCCATACGTTCTATTTATCAGTCGAGTGTTAGTAAAATTTGTTCGCAACAATCATTGATGTCACACCTGTTTCTGATGAATGGTAACCGGTTGCATCTCCTCAGTTGACGCCCTTGGGGCATTATCGTCCTGATTCTTTAGCGTAAACTTGTACGCAGTGGCTGGTACTGATACCAGAATTTTTCTCTTAGGCGCGCCCAAACCGCTGATTAAGTCGATCAAACTGTCGGCGTTAAACATGTCGAAGAGACCCATCAACCTTGACGGATGAAAAGTGTGATTGGCCTCGTCATCTTCGACCAAGTAGTGCGTCGGGACCGTAAATAGATCCACGTATCTGTCAGCGAAAAATACGGAACTCTCATCGTCATTTGCATCAATATGTTTACGGATGTAAAAGAAAAAAAGCAAGAAGGAAAAATTAGATAAATAATCGCCACTCGATTTATTAAATTCTATGAATCGTATTCGTGTTTCGAAACAACGTAATTATCCCATAGCACGTGCTGCTTGTCTTATAAGCTGATTACAATTGCCTCAAAGTGCTAGAAAACACATTGAGAGCGATCTCATTTATATTTCAAGAACCGCATCGAATACTCTCAAGTCATCCATATTCAATGAAGCATCCTGTGTATTATATGTGAACTATGGGCATGGTTTGTCTATCATTTATGTATTCGCTTACTTATTTAGGTCTGTAATTTGAATATTTTGCCATAGGTCTATGAACAAATCGGTCGATCCTTTTTCTTTTTGCACTTTTCTAAGAAATGTTGTTTCAAATACAGATACGTGTGCGAAGCTCTACCCTTAAACTTTCAAACTTCCATTATTACTTCGCGAGAGATACGAAAAGAAATTGTACGAGTTAAAGATTACAGAGAAATGATTACCATAGAGTCTATAAAAAAACAGAGAAAGCATTTGCTTGATACTTTTCAAATCAGAAAAGACTTTTCGTCTCAGAATCTAGTTAGCAATAAAACGCGTACAAAAGAGCGGATCATTTCGCGCATTGACGTTCCCACTGTGTCACGATCTTTTCAACGCGGATGACTTTCGTCGTCGTTTCGATCTCATTCGCATTCACGGTCGTCTCGTTTCTTGCACCTGATCCCTTATCCATATTCAATGAAAAAATACCGAACGGTACGACGACTGTCTGACGGCCATTCCGTTAATTGCAAGGCGGGTGAAAATCCGCGGACAATCGTACGATCAAGTGGTGCATCGACTCGTCGCTGCATTCCTAACAACCTATCCAGCCGGCAAGTGGCACAAGGTTAGGCAGATACACCGAACATGGATGAGTAGTTTTTACTAAATCCGTTTTCACTTAACTTGTCGGTCAATAATTGATGAACTTAAATGTACCCGGCACATAATTCGTAGAATGTGTCTAGCTCAGGTCTGGCTTAGGCGTGTACAGAGATTTTGTAACGCGTTTTGACGCACAAAAGGTAATGATTGTGACAGAAGATCAGAAGGTATGGAGAGCCGAAGAGTGTCGTAGTATTTAATTATAGAAGAGTAGCGAATAGCGATTAAATCTTTAAGTATATTTATTGCCGTAATGAGATCTTTTTCTGATGGACGATCATTATAACGTTTTATGAAACATTTTATGCACACAGGTAATATGCTGATTATTTATATACGAATCTATTTGTGTAAAAGAAAGAGTGTCGAAATTATTAAAATTCGCGAAAGGGAAACTAATCTTGAAAAAGATCGATTCTTGTTTGGTTCTAGCAAACCATGATTTAATGCAAAGTATTAAGTATCTATTACTGTTAGAAATATTTGTTAATGTTGGATAGATTGATTAAACGAAATAGAAAAGTTCTCACTTGGTCAGTTCTTTCAGATCGAATTGTTTAGCCAGTTCCTCTGATTTTGTGGGTAGAACCAGGAATATTCTCTTATCGTATGATTTTCTCACCAATTCGTCTTTCAAACCCTTTACAAAGTGAACCAAACGTTCCTTTGATCCTGCAGTCATATTTAACTCGACTCCATCAACCTGTGGAAATCGATCAAAATTCTTTAGAGAGGAACTGCAGAATATCGTTAAACTGACGGATAGTATGGATAAATAATTGCCTCTTTCAAAATTCCGATCAAACGAGCGGTGATCTCTTGACGAACTGTACCGGAAGTGCTTAGTGTTTTTCCAGGATCGTCTACGGAAACCACGAACTGAAGTGTTGGAATAATCTTCTTCAACGACTTCTGAAAGTCTTCGAATCCTGAAAAATATGTAAAATGTATAGATGATTGCAAAGAAGAAAAAGAGAGAAAAGAATAAAAGGTATGACGACTAATTTTTAACGTAACAAGTAATTATATTCGCAACTCTTTTACATTTCTATCGATTTTTGTTTCTTTACAATTCCACTGCCGCGTCGTCTTCTTATGTTCCTTGAATTTCACAGTTCACATTTCCTAAGGTATACTTTCATAAAACTGGCTTAGTTGTGAGGCAGATTTTGCGATAGTAACGCTTACAAATAAAAAGAATTGTCCGCAAGAAGTTCCGCCTTCCTTTCCACGTGATTGTCGATTTCGTCGCACGACACGATGCTGTTAGGTGAAACGAAATCTCTGTCTTCATAATATAGTTAATCACGAACTTTCACGTATTTTTGTAATTGGCCGTGACAGTAAAAATTACTTCCTATTACCAGTTCCCTTGTAAAGGTATAGCATCCTTATAGTTAAAATTTTCTATCATTCTTCGATATGTCTCGTTTATCAATACTTCGTATATACCTTCAAACATTACGCACAATAAATATTTAAAAAACGAATTACATTCAGGAATGATGTTAATAGAGAGAAATTACCAAAGTACGACATATAATTTCAATTACTTTTTTTTTTTTTCTTTAAATTAAGTATAAAAAGGAGGACATGGAAACTGGTTTAGTCGAAATTTGGTAACACGTAAGCAGATCAATTACAAGTTCAATGATGGATTCCTTTTAGTAATTTTTACAGCATGTAATTATACTCGCATAACAGGTTACGTCGTATGAAACACGATAATTATATCGATACACGAACATTGTACAATGATTATGTTATTCATTCTTACAAACGAGTGAAAGCGTTGAATTAAAAAAAGATTCGCAAATATCCTATTATTCTTTCGAATATTTATCAGACAAGAAAGAGACTAGATGTTAAAGAAACAAGATTGGACACTGACACGCAAAATAAGATTCAGCAGCGCGCGAGGGAAAGTGATATTTGTTACATCTGGATCATCTATAAGAACCACTTTCAACGCCACTGTCCTCGCGTTTCATTAGCCACACCCATGCACGAATTTGGTATGGACATGCGACGTTTTTCGAAACTTATCCAAACACATATAGCAGAAACAGTCTGTTCCTTTTTGCATGGCGACACGAATCTATATTCATAGTCAGTGAAAGCAATTCAATTTTACTACGAACGTACAATGTTAAGAAAAGAACTCTTGATGTACCTTGAAATTCTTGATCCTTATTTTTAAACACCCTGCATCGACAAAAAGTCAATCCTTCGGTGTCTAAAAATATTGTCACGAAACACGCAATCGTACCAATTAGCGCGCTGGCCGAAGACAAAACGAAGAAACGAAGTTTCGCATTGAACCCGTTCCAATTCGTTGCTGCCATTCGAGTTTAATTGAAACTGGCTCCGTCGTTATCAAAAAGATATTTTTTTCCACGAAACGAGGCGGGTCGGTCGCAACCATTCATGGCAAGGGTACACCGGCCAGAGAAAAAGGAGGATCAGCACGCAGCTCGTTTTCGCGCGATTATGTCACAAACGTGAGATTCGTGTAGACACTTCTGTCCTCGTCTCTCTTTCTCACGTCTCGAACTTTTCGTTCCTTTTTGCGTTTATTTCAGTTTTTCCCCCTCTTTTCTCCCTTTTTTTCGCTTTATTTTTCTTTTTTTTTCTCCTTTTACACATCTCGATCTCGTGATCCGCGGTCTGCACGACGAATATCGAATTTCACGCGTGACATACCGTCGTCAGCCGACCACCGCTCTGTTATGCATAACAAATTGATTTTGGTGAAATTTCGAAACCAGCCTCCTTCCTTTTTCTTCTTCGTCTTCTTTCACCGGGGCGTTTTTCGTGTTGCGCAACAGATCGTGCTTTAACGGTGCTTCGCACACCGTCCGATTTTTGCGGGTTTAACGGTTGCAAAAAGTTGGCGAGATTTATGGGGACAAACAACGCTGTTGCAACCACTTAATAACAATGGCATTGACTTCATTACGCGTGCCAGTCGAAAAGTCGAACTGAATATGGATAAATATCCGAAAGGAAAAAGAAAATTCATGCCGATGTATTTCTTCATGGTATAACATACTGTGTAGTTAAATGAAATGTTGAATATAGCCACGTGATATGTTTGCTGATAAAATTCCAGAATTAATAGGGAAATAAATTGGCAAAAAATATAAATTATTCGACGATGATCGAGGAGTACGGAGATACAAGATATATCCCTGTTCAAAAGTATTACGATGTAATTGCTTAACTATAATAAATATTACTAAATTTTACATATTTTATTCGTGTCACTTGGGAGGAAATATGCGATAAATAATCTAATAAATATTTTACCTTCCATATGAAATAAAAATTATACTGGATAATTGCACTGAAAATTTTAAGTATCCTCATGCTTTTGAACGCAGGTGTACGTAAAAGTGAAAATACTTTTACAAGAACTCCAGAGATTTAATTGGAAACCTCGAGCGTCGTTAATTATATGATTGATAAGCAATCGATTAAACGTTGCAACTATTTCGACACCTCTGTTAAGTAAGTAAATGTCTCTGGAAAACAGTAGAAGATCGAAGTGACAAGCTTGTTGAGATTATGCAATGTAATCGTTCCATTGCGATTCTGTTGATCCAAAGGTGCGAATTAATTGGCATATTAGAACCTTGGAGACTTAACTTTTGACACGAATAAAAGGGTGTAAAATGTGAGATAGTCGTCGAGGATTAACATCGTTTATTCACGCTTGAATATTCATCGAGCATTGTCTCGTATGAATGTTTTAGCGACGCGACGTCCCGTGTTAAACACGTTTCTGCTTCGATTTTATACATTCTGGACGCACTTCCGACACAAAGCAGATTTTCCCTTCTAGATTCTTTTGTCCATGCGGTTCAAGGGAAGTCTTTGACTTTGTTTCCTTTGCGATTAGAATTTCCTTTCGATTTTAACGCGTCTATCTTTGACATTAATTTATTAAATCTTGAGTACATAAATTTGGCATATGAATTCTTGATTTTTTTTTAACTATGACAAGTCTTAATTAAAATACGTTCATTTTCAAAATTCATATTCGATATCATAAATATCACGAACTTGGTTTCCAAATATTCAGCGATCACTACGGTTATTGATGAAATCTGTGATAGTCGACTGCGAAGGGCCAACGAACTCGTATTAAATCATCCATTAAAACGATGATAAGCGAACGTTAATCGTGATAATAAAGATGGCAAGATCCGCCAAAAATAGCCGATGCGAGCACGTGTAATCATGCAACTATTCTCTTTTAACGTCTCAAATAACAGGAAACGATGTGATGACCGTCAATTATACAACAATGTAAATCATTCTTATTGCTTATCGTCGAATAATCAAGCTAATATACGTTAATTGGTCATCCTGATTGAAAAATGAGGAACTTCATATTGAAACGAGTAAGATTCATAGAAGGATCATTATTATAAATTACGCATCTACACAAGTTTTGATGACGGAAACCGAGAGTTGATTTCTCAACGCTGACGATATCGCTAGACGTAAGAATATACCGCCCGTTGTGGTTGGATTTCGATATCCTGTTGCAAGTGCAAGGATACAGCTATATTTATATGGATGGTATGCATTTACGCAATCACAGAACGTATAATCATATGAATTATGCACCGTTATACGCTTGATACAGGTATTTATCGATAAATATTTAACCTGAAAAATACGTTAAAAAATTATTACTCACTGCTTCGACACGACATTAAGAGGAATCTTATTTCCATTCACGCCACTTTTATCAAGACTACCTCGTTTTCCTTTCTAGAAAGTTTTTCCTACCTTCGACAGAATCTTCTAAACCACTTAACGATTGTAATTACCTCCGACGTTGCGATCTTTCCATATGATCGGAATAAATGTTTAAAATAACACCTACTCTTTAATTAGTAAATTTCTAATTTATCGTATGCACATTCTATCTTATTGCATTTATCGATTTGCGTTATGATCTACGATTAAAACTAATCAATTTGAAAAATCTTAATCGTTTGAAATTTTTAAAACATCCATTTCCAAGAATGTTCCTTTCCGGATGTAGTACGTTACTACGATGTCTTCTCCACGTTTTGTTTCGTTCATATCGACAAAGAAATCGTCTGACATAATCGTCTAGCTTCGATCGTCGCGATTATCGTGAATCAAGGGACATGTCTTTCAAACGGCCGTGATTTTACGTTAAAATTAACGCATTAGTTTGAAACTGCATACGATTATCGGCGATTATATCGCTAATGAAATATGTCTGGGACTTACCGGAAACCGAGAGATTTCGCACGTCGTAGCCTTGTTGTACCAAAGAAGTGCATTTGCACACAGCCTCTGTTAGCTGATCGACGTCGGAAACGAAAGTGTAGCATACTACTTCTCTGCCTGGTGATAGCTTTTGTTTCGGGCATTCTGAAATTGATTAAAAAGTTGATTAAGCATCTATTCTAACAATTATTCAATCACACAAAAGATTATTGATGCGCAATGATATTTAAATAAAAAATTAATATAGCTTTGTTTTACATAAGAAATAAATAGCGCAATAAAAAAAATAAGTGAAGAGACTATGTTTTTTTCTAATTTATGTAAATTATTTTGAAGCAATATAATTTTCCTGAGCCTCGATATTGCCAATAAATTTAATTAATGAATCCAGTGTCAGAAATATAATAGTTTGATCATTTATATTATTATAATAACGCTAATATATAATAAATCTATATTGTTAATGGATATAAATTATCCGTGTTGGATCATTGTGAGACAAACCATAAGATTATACTAATAAAGTACCAACGAGCTTATCTGTTAATATCATGTTTGCAATTCCATTAACGAACGTGCTCGAGGTGACTTACATTGTAAAGAAGACGAACTAGAATTAACGGGATCGAGCCGTAATTTTCCGTGACCCTGCATAGGAAAATATAAACGAGCCAAAAATTAGTAGCTTCGAGAGATGCGTTTGTTATGTACATTGATTGGACGTTGCCGTTGACATCATCCTTCGCGCACACTATACAACCGTTGCTATAATAGTCGTTTACATAGCCACGCAGCCTTGCGACTCGTCGACGAGAAAAAGAAGAATCATGCAAAGGATGCTCCGCACGAGAAAACAACTCGCGGATTAGCTAGCGACATTTACTATTAATAAATTTTGCAGTTAATGTCGGGTTTGTTATAGTCACTACGAGGAAAGCATTCTCACGATGAAGAAGGATAGAAAAGTGTCGATCACCTAAACTTGGTACACACTTCTTAAATCTCTTTAGATTTTATAAATGGAGAATACAAACAGTGGCAAATCTTTATTTTACGATTATTTTACGATACGAAACGTTATAAATTTTTATTTCGCGACTCCACGGATTGGAAATCTTTATTTTGCTGTATTAAGCGTTGCAAATTTTTATTCCATACTAAGCATTAGGAATGCTGCAAAAAATTTGTCTCACCATTCCAAGGATTGCAAACTTTTATTTTGTTTCTATATATATGTATGATATCTATAATATCCATAATATAGCTATTTCTAATTTATTATATTATCGCACGAAACAAAGATCTAACCGATTAATGTCAGTGAAAGGTCAGAGATTATATTAGACTGCCTAACAAAATTCGCTAATTCGATAGGATGGTGATCGGACGGAGAAAGTACGATGGATCGGACGGTGGATCGTTTTTATTTTCTCAAATCGCGTGATCGTCGACTACGTTCGAAAACGAAAGTATGTTTACCGATTGTCTGAAAGATAGGGCAACGTATGCACCGCCCATCAGAGGAATCTGTTCCTCGGAGTTTCTTGCACGTGCTACGAGTGAAGATCGACCGGATTTAACAACGTAAATGGTGTACCGTCCTTGTACGGATCGTTGCTCCAGTTGTGAATGGCGCAATCTAACCTTAGAGGACAACGCGTTCCCGATATATCAAACGATCGCGAAATCGCGTGAAATAAGAAGAAGATCAGGGAGCAACGATAGACGTCGCACAATCATTGTAGGTACTTACATGGCGCTTGGTTTAATTAACGAGAGAATTAATGGTAACTCGCTGTTCTGCAGGTGTTAGAGACGAAGAAATGACCTGAACATGATCGTTCGACATAATACGATCCTTTCAATTACTTTAAATGTTCGTAATTAAGTGATGCTATTAGTGTTTTGGTAATGTGTACTTGGAATTTATGAATTTATTGGAAAACAAAAAAAAAAAAAAAAAAAAAAAAAAAAAAAAAAAAAAAAAAAAAAAAAAAAAAAAAAAAATAGAAGAAAGAATAGAAATGAGAATTAGATGAGAATAGGTTGAAATGTAAAGACACGGGAAACGAATCTTGTCGTAGAATATCGGGACTACGGAAATGCATTTGTAATGTGCAGAGCAATTAATTTTGTGAGCAGACAATTTGTAAGTAATCGCAGCAAATTTTAATGAGTAGCGTGAATAACACCAAATACGTGTTATCTATGTAGAGCAAAGTACACTTCAGTTACACTTCATTATGTGCTCTCCACTCATCACTTTCATTCATAATCACGGACAACGGTAACTGCGTCTTGAAAGGAGCACATCAGACACATACTTCTTTCTCTAGACTGAATTAAATAGTACAAAATGAACGATGAATTTAGTAAGAAATGAGTGAAAGACCAATCTATGTTATGATATATTTCATTCATTAATTTTAAGTTGAAGTATAGCTATACTCATTAAAGTATAATTGCTCATAGATTTTTCAGTATTATCTGTTCTCGTAGCATTTAAACAAGTTACGATCCATACATTAATAATAAATTAATATAGGACTGTCGAAAATACCTATTTCTTTACTTTGCCCACTAGTCAAATAGAAGGACGCTTTTTTACTTATGTTTCCATAATCATCAAACATTTTCGTACGAAAGAAATAACATGACACAAAGAAATTACAAATTTTTTAATCAATAAGCCAACCAGTATCTATCCTACAAATTTCTAAAAACACCCTTTGAATTTACACGTATGAGCCACACAAAAATCAAACTAACCAACTGCATGGATATTAAGCTTTTTATTTCTAAAGAACCAAACACGAATTACATATCCTGCTATGAAAACTAAGAAACTTAGAGAAAGGTAGATCGGTCTGATTTCTAAGTGCCTCGTGTATATCCAGCAACCCCTGTGAATTCCCCAAAAAACGTAACATGAAATCAAACTTACGCAAGCCACAAGCAAGACCCAGCAGCCCAATGAGGACCGCCAAGCACGTCCTGTTGATCATCCCGTTGACTTTCCAGTCCTCTGTTGCGTTCAGTGTCGTCCGAGATCCGTTAGATCCGGTCCGCGACTGTCATCCAAACGATCGACTCTCGAGCCCCAAGATCGTCGCTCATCGAGGGGACCTTTCGGGGAAGGAGCCGACGAAGATGTTTCTCGCGTTAGAGTCAGCAGCAGCGACGACAAAACAGCGTCTACGAGGTGTTGCGTTGTTCGTAACCAAGGAAAGCCTCTCTCTTTCCGTCTTTCGTCCGGTTGACGTCCGAGGTGGGGGATCAAAGGAAGCTCGAAGGATCCTTCGAGTTCGAGAGCGCGTTTCGCACTGAACCTTCGGAGGATTCGTGCTCTCTTAGTAAACCCTACCGATCGGATAGAAGCGCGGCCGAGGAACAAATACCGAGGGAGATGGAGCCGCAGGGATACAGTGATCGAGGGGGAGACGAGAGATCGGTTAACACTGAACCGCCGGATTACCGGATGCCGGGTGGGGTGACGCGGACTGGCCCAGATCGGAACACTTTCCGTGTTACACGTACGCTACTGCCCAACGGTTTGAATTTCTCTACCTTTACGTGTCCTATATATACATGTCAAAAATGAGGAACTCGCAAGTCAAACCGATCAACTTTAGGTTTTCGCTTCTTAATTTCTCTACAGTGTCAAATTATGAAAAAGAGATAGTAATTTGTGTGTATTTAAAGAGCGAACACAAGTCACAAATTTGTCAGGAAAAATAAGAAACTATTTGGAAATTTACGAAAATTATTTACTAAGCGCATAATGCTGGTAAAACGAATAGACAGTAGGGAACAATTATTTTTCTTATTTTCCTTTCTTAAATCCTGAAACCTCCCTTTGACGGTTTTATCCTTCTAACATATAATTCGAAATAATCGAGTTTCGACATTTTTGAAATACATCTGCGTATTGTAAAAACCGCACAAGTTGTGGAGATTTAATGGCAAAAGTCAGTAGAATATAATACTCTGGCAATAATAATTTACTGCCTTTAGGCATGATATGGTAAGTGTAGTAGGATACGAAAGTTTATGTCAACGTGTCACAAACTGATCGTTAAATTAGTTGGACTATAAAAATAGAATGTTGTACAACTATGAGAAAAAAATTTGGGATTGCTTAATCATCTTATTTTAATTTAAAGACTAGGAGTTAATAATTGTTAATAATGTAAGGCCTAAAGAGCATGGATATATGTATATGTAATTTGCAAGTTTTCAAATGGCACCGCAGAGGGTTCAAGAAAAAAGTTAACTTAGCTCTTTCGTTATTACTGACATATACGTTGCTCAGTGTCAATTGTCTTGATGCAATCCAGTAAATAACTAATGCTTTCATGCCTTCACGCTTAAAAGAAAAATATTATACTATGATGATAACTACTGGATGTTATTATCTTCGTTTATAGTACTTAGTTACTCTAAATAATAGCTGATAGCAAAGCTGGGTCATGTATTTCTCTCAGGAAAAAATGTATTATTTCGTAAGAGAGAAAATCAGATTTTAATTTCAAGCGTAAAGATAGGTACGCTGAGCTTCGTAATGACGAATTACTGTCAAAGATGAACCACTTCTGATCCTTCGATCGATCCTTCTCTCTATTTGATCGTAGATCGACACACATACAGCCTATTTCGTGTCAGCGGATCAAGGTGAATGCATAGCGAGCTTCGAATGATTTTCGATAGACGAACTTCGAGACTTCGTCTGGAGAATTTTTCGCGGATACACTGAGTTTGTTGACAATAGTGATTGGAACACTTAGAGAGGATACGATGGGTTTTTCGATTACTCCGTAAGGTGTTATTTTTAGCAATGCTTCTTACTTGTGTGGGCGAATCAAAGCAACGTGATTGCGTAAGATATACACGAAAAGATGCACTATAAGCGTCCATAAATGTATATAGTAGGAAATTTCGCTGAGTATATGGAGATGGGACCTGTTCTTTGATCTAGCAAACCGGTGGGTGATTAAATTTCGGGATTTCGGCGAGTTTTAAATAACAAAGGAAAGATTCAACGATTTTTATGCAAATTTTGACGTTACTGCGTTGGCCTTGGTTGAATGTTACAATGGGCTACCGCCATGTGAAACCTGGATGTACAAACGTATCAGATTTCGACTAGCCCTTTCCAAGGCAACTTTTTTGTCCCAAAAATATCATTTTATACTAAGCACACATGATTCGATCTTGCCTTTGTGCCCAAACAAAATTACTTTGCCTGAAAAACTTGTTAAATTTAATAGAAAAATTACATATATGTGCTAGTGCCTTTTAAAAATAAGAAATTGCATCACTTTTCACGATGACTACAGATCGAATCAATTTTTCTCCAGTAATAATTCTACTATTGTTAACGATTTACACCATGCTGCGTAAGATTAGTGTCTTATTAAACGACCGAGTTAGGATAAGCAGGATTCCGCTTCTGCAATCGAACTGCCAAGCGCTTTTAACACTTTCGTCGACACGCTGTTTACACTGTCATTCGTTAGGCTGTCATCTCAATGATGATCCTCCTGCTGTAATCTGGGACAGCCTGAGCATCCTTACAGAATCTTTTTCGACCTTTCGAAAGATAGTTGCAACGAGTACGAAGCTGCTGTGCACGATGAAACATCGTATTTCTTTCGCGAGAGGACGAGAAAGGGACGAGGAAACGCGTTCTTGTGACGGTGAGTCAACGCGCCGCCTGCAAAGTTTTATTTCACGCTTCGCGATCTGGATTATTTTCAGAGGAAAAAACATGTCCTTTGTACCTGATTCACAGCTGACCAGAAGCACGCTTCACGACAGCTTCGTTCCAACTGTACTTGGAGCATTTCGAATCATCCTTCTCATAATGCTGCACGTGTTAACCGGTCTATCCGGTATCCAGCATCCACGACAAACTCAGTTGCCCGGTGGATTAATCAGCGACGTATGCTAATCGACAATGATCACCGTTGCACGTACCTATGTTACGTCATCGAAAGTTTCGCGTATTACTTCGCGTTGAGAGGTATTACGAATTAACGCGCGTCACATTCATCGCGCCTTCTCCAGCGCATGATTGACCGTTGTTAATAACAAATCGTTGGTTTTTACATTGGATGATTGATTCCAAAATAGATACATTTGCGTATGTTATATTATGTATACTTCATTCCTACTACTTCTTTGCTCGTAAAGCTTGGAATTTTTTTATATGTTCTCATGGTTTGAACGGGTTTTTTTTATAGTTTGTTAGAAAATATAAATGGTCATTGTTATATGGGAACAATGATACGTTTGCGCAGAGATCGGATATCTATGAAGGTAATGTTCCAGAAATTTTCTAAACCATGATCGATCGAGGTGATAACCAAAAAAGGGTCGATATCTGACTGTAAGTCGAGCGTTGAAAGGAGATCGTCATCGACATAGTGATTGAATCGTGAGAAAACTACGTTCCGAGAAAGGGTGTACACAATCGTTGGCGACTCGATGTGGATAGCTTGGTTTCGTGATAAGACCGATATTTGCGTTGACCAATGAAAAGTTAATACAATCGAATTTGTTTCCTAATTCTTCGGATTGCAATGAGTTCTTCAAACTTCCAAATTTCTTTCAATTTTTCAATATCGTAAAGAGGCGAACGCCGATTCCTAATGCAGGCGTCGGGGATATTTATAATCAAGGGGAATTTTTTCATTTTTTCCTGTGCCGTTATTTCAGCAGGACTGATTTCCTCCCAATAAAATATCGCGTGCCCACACTGAAAACAAGATGGATGATCAGGTGAATCATCGCCGATAAGGTCGTCCCGCGAATATCCAGGTCTGCATACGTGTATCGCGTTGTTGCAGTTTCTTCCTACGAATTACGTCACTTTCCAGAAGAGCGACGAAGAACGGTCCCACTGTCGCGATTTCCGTGCCGGACTTTATGATTGCCACATAGTATCGACATCTCTGCGCGTGCGATAAATTTTCAATGAAATATTGCGTCGTGTCGAAAGAAAGAATGGTCTTTCGGCGCTCTTGGCCATTTTCGTCGACGCCGGATTTTTAACGAGAATCCGTTTCCTGTGATTACCTTTATTTACGAGCCTTCACTTCTCCGATCCGTAGGAACACGTCGCTCAAACTCATCGATCTTTCAACGAGAAACAAACATTTACAATTCCTTTAATTATACATGGACAAAAAGATTTTTTTTTCCATCATTTATATAAAAAGAAGAAAAGTAGAATCTCTCTCTGAAGAAACCGAATAAATTAGATTTCTTTTAAACAGTAAAAAAAGGAAAACAAGTAGTGCATAGTAGTTCTGACTAAACAGATTAGGATAAGAACCATCCTGCGTATACGCCTCCGGCAATAAAATCTCAGTGTCCTACAGATATCAATCGTTGTGCGAGAATTCATACTGCTTCTACAGCGCCGTGCAAAGATCACAAATCATTAACTAAACGAAATTTTAATTTATTTGTAATGTCTTTCCGTTTCTCACGTTACTTACGACGACGAAGATTGTATTTATCGCAGCGTTTTTTCAAAATGTATAAACCAGGGAACATCGTAAATATCAACGTGACAAATAGAATATTTAAAGATTCATTTCCATACAACGCATTTTCTTAAAAAAAAAAAAAAGCACGTAAAGATACTTCGTACAAGTATATTTGACTAGCCATTAAGAGGCCGATAATACAAAATGGTCTTAGATTTTTATACAGTGCTGTATATTCACGGTGGCGACGAAAGAAAAGCGGCACGCGTCCATCACTGACACGCTTCGGGCGATCTGGTGCAACCAGGCAACAATGCACGCACTGGGACGTGCACCACGCAGGGAAAGGAACCTTTTAGAAAATTATCGAGACCGTAAAAAGGCCGCGATCAACTTGAAAAGGAGACACCTACCTCCTAGTGGGCGTCTAGGTGGCCGTGCCGCCTTTTACAAACTCTGCTTGTGCCGCGGGTTTCTTCGTGACGCACTGGTAGCACGTTCCGCGACTCACAACGTAGCATTACGTGATAGGGAAAATATTTTTTTTCCACGCGATGGACCATCGATTTCGATCTGTCTTGGCACAAGCTCGATAATCAATTTCACGGAAATCGCATACTGATTTTATAAGTAGGAGTTATTCTTAGTACTTCTGATAATTGTAGTAATTTTTGATTATCTATGGACGATGAATGTGTGTCTTTTTGCGAAGATGAAGCTAGATGAAATTAGAGTTTAATAGGCTGCGGAATATCATTGCTCATTTGTCGATTGCTAGAGAAATATGCGTTAAACAGATATGTAATATTATAGCTATTATTGCATTGGATAATAGTATTAACGTATTAGATGACAGAATAGTATTAAATGGCCGATGGTTCTGTAAAGGAATGGATGATATGTTGTAAATCAATCGAAATATGTATCGTTAGCTCGAAGAAAACAATTTTCCTGGAAATGCGTCGTACTATGGTATATGGCGTATAAATGATCTATAAATAAAATTGGTCTTTATAACGATAACAAAATCACAAGAACGTTATCACTATTCTATTTTAATTTACCATCACTTGACTTTTGATTATTATAATTTATAATATATTTGCTACTTTTATTATCAGCTGAATAAAAACAAGACAAACCAACGATTGTATTAAACTTATTACGTAATAAAAAGTCAAGATTTATTGTATAATGAATCGTCCGAAAATCCCTGAACCTTTATTTTAAAGTGGAACAGAAGCAGATATGCACAACACGTCGCGGGAAAACTTCTACGAGGCGTTTACAAATTTATTCGGCGCGACGATGTAAAAGCTTGTACTTGAAAATAAAGGGAATGCCTTCGTCTTATCATACCAATGATCTGTCAAAACACAAAGTCCGAGGATGAAATCGGTCTGCTCGTGTCACACTGGGTAACCACTCCTTCTCTCTCCTTCGTAATTTACACGCGAATCGGCCTTCGTGCACGCCGTTTGCCAAAATATCGTACAAGCCGGACAATAAAAGGACTTTGGGGACATACAAGGTCAGGAAAGCGGATGTAAGACTAGCTGAATTACATGAATATGCGCGTTGAATACCGCACCGGCGTTTCCTTTTTCTCTTTCTGTCCCCTTGCCTTTCTTGGTAGATTAGACATTCTTACTTGTTCTTATCTGAATGTCTCTACGTTTTGATTAAAAGGTTTTATCAATTGTGCAAAACCAGAAATGTTAGACAGAAGAATTGTTGTTGCTTCGAAACATACACGCGTATATCTAAATGTTTCAAATAAATATGCCACTTTCGATAGAAAAGCTCGATTTCATTTTCCATGTCACGCTTTAATGTATCTACTACAGACGTTTGAAGTTACGTCAGATAATTTTATATTAAGGGTGAAAATAACGGTCACCTCTTTATTCCACGTTACAGAATTTATAATTGGGTAATAATTTTTCCTCGCAGTTGCAGCCAGCGTAAGAGTAATCCTGAGGAAACGTTACGTAGCGACATAAACGGGCTATCTATTTTAAACGTGCAGCATAAATATCAGGGATAGCATAAATATTCAGTAGCAGCGCGTTGTCGATAGATTAAAATGTCGAAAGGAAACGGGCAAGTGTTCCTGTTCCGTTTCACGGAAGAAATATGTCTATATCTCTCAAAGCGTGCGGATTGATCGATCTGCGGCGATCATTCGATAAATGGGGCTTACGTGGAAAAAGGGACCACACCCAAGTACCTGAGGGCCTCACGAGGTGGGTATAAAGTTCCTGCGGTTACGTAAGGGGTGACAAAGCCACGGTGCCACCATAAACCATATTTTCAACCACACTCCTACTCGTGTATAATATAAAAGGTTATTGCTTTTCTCCTTTTGCATTCTTTTACAAGTTCAATTTTACGAATCCCAGCTATAAACCTTTCTTTTTCGCCAATGTTTAATATTTCGTATTAACAAAGAAAAGAAAGCAAAAATTTTACGAGGATGATAAATAATACAATACCATTGACGTAGTTGATTTAAGTAAGATTCTTTCTTTTTTTTAAATCCAAGAGTACTCATTAATAATAAAAACGGTTGTCCAATAAGCATGGAATTAAGTATTACGTAAGATTATAGAGAGCTTAATGTAAAAAGAATTTATGACCACATAATGAAATCTTTGCATCTATTAAAACGACACTCCGCCGACAAATTACGCTGTGCAACAAATTTACGATTAATTTATTCGATATAGAAGAAGCGTATGCAAATTCGCGAGTAACATATCATGAGAACGGACTTATTGCTACTTTTAGGCTTTACAATAAACGTATAAAGATAACGCATTCCCATCGTTTTTAAAACAAATGCGACCATTCTTAAATCTTTGCGCAGTTCCTCTGACCTTGTCGTTTGACAAATATTTATGAAATTTAATTAAAATTGTCTTAATACCTATTTGGGGGAAAAACACGCGATGGAGTTTGAATAATGGAATTAACAATTCGAAGATGAAAAAGTTTCCGAAACGTCGGAGACCATAACAAGCGTGTTCCCTATGAAATTCAATTTCTACGTCATGACAGGAAAAGGACGGATCGTGAGTTCTAAGATGTCGACAAAAGTACGTCAGAGATAAGCCCCAGGCTTTTGAACCACTTGTTTCAGGTAAGTGGATTCTTGACGAGCCGATTCCTTTGTGATACGAAAGTATACTCGACAGGAGAGAGCTTATTTGCATTCGATAACAACCGAAGCGAACGGTTAAAAGAGGATCGCACCTTCGACCAAATATGTAGCAACTCTCCTGTGACTATTCGACTGTGAAGATCAATTTCTATCGGTTTCGTGCATGCAAAACTTTATGATGACCAAGTAAAAGTTTTGACTTCAGCTTCCCCATATTATTTTACTTGATAATTGACATTTGTAATTGATGAGTAATTAGGCTTTATAATTCTAATTGAAAGCGATGAAAATTTAATTAGTAAAGTAGTTCCATTATTTGATAATGGAAATAATAATAATGAAGTATAGTAAACTAGTAACATTGTGGACGATTCTGCATTGTCAAGGTCCTGACAACTCCTTCGATGACGCAATAAAACAAGAATTTCACGGAATAATTTACAGTGTATAAGCATACTTGGCTTGTAATGCACGACGATTATTATTCATATTCGATCCTACTTATGTTCAATACGATAATGGAGAATTTTCACTTTCGACATAAGAGTGAATTATTTTATAAACGCGGATCAACGATAAACTAAATAACTATAATAGATAAGTCGAGCACGATACATTTAGATTTGGAAAAGAAGCTTAAAAATCGTATTCTTAATTAAATGCAATTCTAAATGACTCGAAAGGAACTAAATTACGATTACCCTTTAAAGTATATTAGGTAATCGAAAATGAACGCAAACTGGTTACCGATTGATTTATATTTACACGACCTCCGAATATATGAATATTATGGAAAACTCTGCATTTTCTGAAATGCCACGTATTACGTACCACATTAAGGAACGTGTATAGACCTTAATTGCGTTTGCTAGAGAAAGGTGAAGAGGAATCGTTTGAACGTAAATTCATTACAATGGCTGTGACGTATGGCATAATTTTCGCTTATCGTTCATCAGGGAATTATTACTAAATTTATCGCCAAACCGAATGTATCTTAATTAAAACCAATTATAAATTCCTCGAATTTCTTGCCATAAATACGAAGATGGAAAAATAAGTGGAAAGAATTTCGTACAAATAAGTTATGATGAATTTTACAGACAAGCGGACGATTAAAAGCAATTTTCGTATTTCGCAATTTGAGTCGTAGGTGGCTGCAATTTCATGTGTGCAAGGACGTAGCTTTAAAGGAAGCAATTAGATTTGAAGAGGAAGGACGAAGGTTTTTTAATAAGTCATTTTTTTTCATAACGGTGCTACGCACTCGAAGGACGCGAGTTGCGAAATTATTAGGTCTCATCGTCGCAGAATGTACCTTCTTTCAACGTCAAGAATTTCTTCTTCCGTTATTTCCGTGTGAAACGCGAGTCAAGGAAAGCATTGGAATTCGATCTGACTGTTTCTACTTTCCATAAATTAGAAATGTTTGCAATCTGAAATTTTTTTATTTAGACAGTTTGCAATGTAGAATATTAAATTTAAGAATTCGTGCATATTCGAGGAAGTAATAGTTACAGTAAACAAATATTTATCGTGCCAGAATTCTCACAAGCTTTTCGAATTGATAATTTTGTTACTCTTGCTATCTTTTCTATTCGCTACAACCTGATCAGTAGACCATGAGTGTTGATGGGCTTTTAGATAATTAAAATTTGCATAAATGCACAAGATGCATAGAGTGCCAATAATAAGTAAAAATATACAAAACATGCAAAGTAAACTACTCGTTATATCATTTAATGAGTGAAAAAATTCTTGTCCATAAAAATATGAATTTACATAAACACAAGCAGCCTACTCATTAACGATACTTAATCTGGAAAGAAAAAAATAAAAAAGGAGTAACAAAGGCAGCGAACTAATTTCACCGGAGATTTCGTTTCCTTTACACGGTTCTTCAATTACAAGGGAACAGATCCATTCTCGTCCTCGCGTAACTTCACCTTATTAAATCGTCGCCTGCTATACACACGGCCGAAATCGGTTTACGTAATCGATCCGTGATCCACCTCCGAACGCATTTCGCTTTTTCGCATTCCAGCGTTGGTAGCACCCGAGATGTCCGCTCGTAAGGCCCATGTTCTCTGCCTCCACTTTCTCCAGAATTACATCATACGCTGCTGGCCCATGGCACCCCATTACTACAGCTACGGGTTGCTTTCGGCGCTGCCACAGGCACGCGCATAAATATTGAGTAAATATTTTCGTCAGCCGAATCCGTTGAATATTAGCGGCAATAGGGAAGTCGTTAAACACCCAAAGCTGTGAAACATCGCGTGCTTTTTCGAAGACGAAGGAAATATGGAAATATAAATGAATATGGAAGTGTAAGATTTTTTTTGTAATAGGTATCCTACGGAAATTTTTGCATGCGCGAAGTTAGAAAGTAGTAAAGTCAAATCTACTTTGATTTTACTGACACTTAGAACACGGAATATCGTTCCCTTATTTTTATTGCTTTGATCCTTCCATAAAATCTCCAATAAAAGCGTAACTTAGGCGCCATATTCCACACAAGCGAATTTTATTTATAGTATTTTTCGGCAAAGATCGTTTCGCGAAGAATTAATCGCATTAAATTTCACGTGTCAAAATATTGCGAGAAAAACACGTGCGATGTAATCGTCACTTATTTCAAATATCTTACAATTTTACTCGGTGTGACGAGGGATCTTTCTTGCTCGTTACTTTTAACAGAGCACCGCGGTCTTTTTTACGAAATCATATTGTAGTTTCTCTATCTATCATTGTTACTTGACCATTAATCAACACGTTCTATTCATCCTATATCGTGCTATCGGTGTTAATCCGTGTTTTTTAACCTACGCCGCCACAAAAGCTTCGTTTTCGCAGAGTCATTTAAAAGTAATCGCGCGCCCATCTTACGTCACACGCAATTTGAACTATTGTAGAATTATTCGCTGGGAAGGGATACCGGGCCTTGAATCGTTCGCGTGAAATTACGTTCGTGATCTAGTGATCGTTTCGTTCAGATCATCGAACGAACGAGAAAGGAGAAAGAACAATTTCACTGTCATTGGGTATTCGTAACTCGCGAACACGCAATCTTTTTAAATCTTTGTGTGTCATAAATTTTGTCGGATATAATCTCATGAACATTATGACATTTGGCTGATAATGTTTTATCGACAAGAGACACACTTGAATTACCTAAGCGATCTGAATAATGTTGTCAAAATTCTTTCTATCAAGAAATCGTTTCATAATTTACATCATCACGAGATAAGTTACTTGCAAGTATAAAATGATATTTCATTCCAAAGAAATTGATTTTGGCTTCATTATTTCTCTAAGTTTGTACTCTGAAGCCTCAAAAACAGTCTGCATAGTTATTTCACTATACAAGCACGACTGCACGATTCTTTCTTTTCTTGGGCCAATTTCATTTTGTTTCTTTAATATCGATTAGTCAGAAAGATCACGCAGAACAGATTCGAGCGGGAAATGCGGCGTTCCCGAATTTAATCGGCGTCAGCCCGCGTTAATGGCCCACGCTAAAAAGGAAAGAAAATAAAACCACGCGGGAGGAATCCAGTTTTCAATAAGCATCGTAGACAGGAAAGAAAGTTGTCTCGAAACACACACATTGCGTCTTTAGTTCGTTTAGAAATCACAAAGGAGTCTGGAACGAGAGTGAACTTGTAGCTAGCAGTCACAGTGACGTCAAGTCCACGTCCGATCAAGATATCGAAAAACGATGTCGATCTTCCCCGTGACTTTCTATAGATCACGGAAGTAAAAGTGTAACAGTTTGACGAACAGTCTATCCACATAAGAATGTAAAAGAAGTAGTAAACAGAGTAATAAATCATATTGGGTGGAATTGTTTGAACGAAAAATTTCATTTTGCGATGTCAAGGGTGACATTTTCGAACCCTTTTAAATTCAGCAATCGCTATGCTATAATTCAGTAATCAATTGGAGAATATACGAAAATTTTTGAAACTATTATCTTTTCTCTGTTAAAAGCTAAATGTTATAGAACTCTTCCTGGAAACAGTTGCGACAGAACTGTCACTTAAATAGAGACGTGTACTAACTACAAATCGATGCGTCAGCTGAGAATTCGCTGGTCTTATCCGTAAACTCGTCCAAAATGTAGTGCAATCGGCATTGTCTACTGTTACCAAGTAAGTCAAGTGCTTCTTAGTAACTTAGATCTTCGAGCAATTTAGGATGGAAATTTAATAGAATGGGTCAGTTTTCCAGAAAACTGAGATTGATCATTCGTGATACGGTTCAAAATTAATTTGATCGAACATTTTATAGGACGGAGGATCATTAATCAAATCGTTTAGTTGAAGCGTTATGTGGTACGATGTGCACATTTACATAATTCATGAAGTTACGATACTGTGAAGCATGGATCCACCGTTTTGGTAAGGGAGTAGGCACCATTAAGGAACAATAGCTGCAGATGAATGGCGAAAGTTCAGGTTGACAAAATGTGTGGACACTTGTGTCCATTTGCAACAAAGAATATTTTGCGTTCTTTTCATTCTCACGTCTGCGAACGTCGAATCGTACGAATAACGATTTTTTAATTAATAATTTATGCTCTTCACAGAGGAGAGATTCTCTTAAGCTCGAAGCACAATTTTTTCGAACGTAGGAAACTGTATATAAGTATCGTATATAATTGTTATATATAAAATGAACTTTATCAACTTTGTCTTTGTTGAAAAGTTGCAATTTATTTCTTCGTCAGATTCCTTACCCAAAGTTGCATTCACTGTCAAATTACATGCCATACGATGTCCTTTATTTCGTTCATGGAGAACCAGTATGTGTACTAAAATTAAAACTCGCAATTCTTCGTGTTATTCAACTACATTGCACGTTGCAAGTAACCAGCTTGTATACCGAGTGTAAACGATACAGAGAGCTCGTAAATTCAATCGGGTGTTAAAGCAAACATGTTTCGGAGATTGAGACCGGCTCATTGACAGAAATATGAGGAGATAAAAACTTGGAATTTTATTCAGGGCGGTAACGCGAGTTTCATCCGATTTTCATTAATCCGCTGACTCTTTTTCGAATTTCAAGGTGGTATGTACATGATGACCCTACCCTCGCCATTGCGATAAAATATGCTGCGGTATGCAATCGTTTGTAATACAATTCACGTATTTCGCGGATTAATCAATCCATTGAGCATCAAGAGAGTTTGTAAAGAGATCACAGCTTTTCTTAAAAAGTACTACGTTATTTTTAATGACGATCACCGAATTCGCATTTTAATCCAATATCATGTCATATGTGCAAATTTGCTTTCTATTCTACATTCAGATATTCCATAAAATTTTTACTTTCCATGATACAACTTACCTAATTTACGATCGCGTTATACATTCGCAGTTCCCTGATATTCCTGTAGAATGGTTCGTCATGGTCGAACTACCGCCACGGTCAATCGGTATGCTTCACAGAACACCACTGTCAATAAGCCACCTTGATCTACAACCGTACATACCTTCAACGATCAACAAAATTACTCAATCATTAAATTGCCAATTATTTGGTTTACCCTCTTATTATTGTGTCCAATAATCTAGCGATCCTGGCAAATCTGGCCGTTAATTCAGTAAGTTAATCTTATATGCTTGTATGCTATGCGTTTACTGACAATTAATTTGTATTTTATTATGGCTAGAATGAGCACATCCCTTCGCTCGCATGTGGGTGCAAACAGTTCAATAACGAAGCGTTTAGAACGACTTTCTAGATATATGATAAAAAAGACAGGAGCGTGGATGGCGATTATTTAAATTGCACGGGTGAAATCAGCAGAGACTCTGATGTATGTAGATTGGACTGGTTGATCTTTATTTTTTTAATTCTTAATTGCTGCCGTTCGATGACGCTGCGGGCTATGTCTGTAATAGGATGGCCTTAGGGAATGGTCTCGATAGTTGACAAAAAAAAGTCTGACCGAGGGAATTGACGTTTGAAAGGAGAAGGCGGGTGACTGGACGACTTCGTTTGAGAATTGTTTCTTATGTGTGTTTCATCATGGAGTATGAATCGTCATCGATAATCGTCATAGATATAAAATAACAAAAATGAGAAAAAAATTATTTACGACAATTTTGTCATGAAATATTCGATGGAAGATTGGAATATGATAGAATTCTGAGTATCGTGCAAATGTTCATTTGTTTTTAGAACTATGACACATTCTCCATGACATTACGTAGATCCTAGTTCGAATACAAGCAACTTCGTAAGATACTTACTCAGAAACTGGAATTGACATCGTATTGTATTACTGATCCGTGATATGGACTCGATTTTAAATTTCTTCAGCATTCAATCGTTCGATTAGTCAGCCAGGTTGAATAGTAGCTAAGACCATTCCTCCTTTCTCCAACAGTTCCAAGGAAAGCATTCCGTCCCAGGGCATGGAAAACGCCCTTCCACCTCTGCGTCAAAATATTCAGGTTTATGAATCATCCTTTTGTTAACAAAATTACTACGAAATTTTAAATATTAATCTTTTAACTCCCAACAAATTTTCGTTAGATAGCTCTGCCGTTTCTCTCTAAATCTACCGATCATTCTTTGCAATGTACATAGTGCAGAATTATACAACTTCTCCTGATTCTTAGCCTTGTTTGTATAAATTAATTACTTCATAGCACTCTAGATGACGTTAATTGACTTGACAGTTTCTTAACCAATATATTCATATATTCAGCACGATATTAGTAAAACATGTTGTCGTTTCATCCCCTCTATCACCATTCTGAAGGATCTTTTTCATGGACACCCCGTACGATATAAAGGCCAGAGCCATTTTAACTTTCACCATTTTTACTACTAATTTAATGCTTCAAAATGGTCACGGTGTTTTCAAACTACATAATGTTAAATCTCATCAGCGGAAATTACGATTTCTCGTTAAGTGATTCGAGAAGCGGCATTGTTCGCGAGGTTTAGTGCCTTCTGAATTGCTTCATGAACCTGGGCTTAAGATCGACGCACATAAGGCTTTCGATTGTTGGTTGAATAATTCACGCGGCACAATTAAGCAATCCTTCGTCTGCGTCGCGTGTAAACGAAGATTAACCCATTGCTCCTTGACTAGCTGAGAGTTCCACTATTCGACAGTTGAAACGTTGTAGGTAGGTAGTACATGTGAAGCCGGAACGGCTTTAACAAAAGGTGATGCAATTCATCCTGGCGCCAGATTTTTAAACGTGCCCCCATTTTTGGCAACTTGGTCCATCGTATAGTATCGGCATTGTCAAATCGGCAAGGCCGCGCTCTGTTGGCGCACGCCTAACCCAGACCTTCGGGAGATAAGTTGAAACTCGTTTGGTTTACGAGTATTGCTCTGCTCGACTCATGTTACGAGAGATTCTTTATCTACGGTGTGCCTTGAGAAGTATGTGCGAAGTTTTGTATTTTTTAAATTGAGTTTTAAGGGTGAGGGATCCTTTAGATTACAATTTGCGTTTAAACCTGTTAAGGATCAGCCGATGAAGTTATGTAAAAAGATTCGATAAACGCAAAGCTATCGAAAAACGTTAATAGAGTAACTTATACATTCCTACGTTGTGGTAGCGAAAATTTCTGTTGTTTAAAAACAAAAAGAAAATAATTCATAATTATAGAGGGAAGAGAAGACATTGAAGAATGTAATAAATTTAAGATTAAGGTATTGGAAAGGAACAAAGAAGTTTAAAAACTAAAGAATCATAAAATTTACAAGACAGGTTAGTCAGATAGACGTACAAAAGAGGAGAAACAATGTACTTACATATTAATGCTATAAATTTATTATTAAACTAGTATGTGTATGATAGGAAGATGAATAGCAGATAAGGTTGAAATATAGCTGAATAATAATTCTTTTATTAGAGATACAATTTCTAAGAAATTGCCGGGATGATTAGAAGAATAATAATTACGAGTAATATTAAATTACAGTAGTTACATATGCTTTGCGTAGTGAGAATGGAGCATATGTTCAGGAAGTATGTGTGTCACTTCTGTTTCGACATTAGACATATCGAGTGCCTTCTATAGAACAAACGAAGTTTATTCTCACCCTTGAAACAAAGTGTTTCGTAATTTTCTATCGCGAGTAACTAGCCATCACGCGAAAGTCCTTCGCTTGTTAAGAATTCTTCCTATCTGTTATATGACAAAGGTGTCATTTCGCGGATTGTACAACTGTAAAAATCAATATTACCGATGCATCTATAAACAAACCTATTACAACAGGTTTCATTCCTTTTTCTATTTATATCTTTATATAACTGTGCTTCACAATGGACGCAAATATCTCTAAAAAATGTCATACACACCATAGACAGATAAAATAATAATAATAAGATAGATAACATAAAATTCAGAGAAAGAAGTGGAAGAAATCATATTCACTTCAAAATTGTGTTTTTTCAAGAACCTTTTAATCTTAAAAGGAGTTTTAGCATTAAGCATGCGTGTTCAAGTATCGTGTAAGGAACAGGATCAACATCGAAAGTGTGTTACACCGTAAACTGGCTAATTTGTTTGCCACAAAATGAAAACGAAAGGATCCGTCTGTGGAACAACGAGCAGGATCAACGTGAGCATGTCGAAACATGGTCCACCTACAACAAGAGTTAATCATGTCAAGGACCCATTCAGCCTTCTCTCCGCTTCGTATAATCTTGTTATAATACCCTCTTAACCCTACGCGCGGGCGCCAGTGAATCAATTTTATTCGACTCTCGATTATCCGTTTAATGATAATGAGTTTAAAGGAATTCGGACGCGTGCCAACGTTGACAATTGCGTTACGACACATCAAGGTCCCAGGGATTAAATTTTAGCATTTTCTAAATCGCGATTATTATTTTTTTCGGACAATATAAAAGTACACGGACATACATGATAAACTTTACATGAAAACTGGATATTATAATATTAAATTGTATTATCTTTCGGAAGAATTTCGAGTTTGAAAAATATTCATTTCACTCTTATTTTATACTTTCGTAATTAATATAGTTGTGTTTTTACTTCATGCATGAAGTAATTCTCGTGTTCCAGATTACTGATTTCATACTACTCAGAAACTGATTTTTTATTGTTCCTACGCATTCCCAGAAAAAGGTATTACGACCTCTTCTTTGATACAAGACAATCGTACTGTTCTTAGGATGGATATTTAGATCACCCTCTGATCCAGGCTTGTAGAACAATGGAAACAATGAAATGTCATCTAATTTTATGACGTCATAATAAGACGGCTTAGAAATAATCGATGACCGAACTTTGCAATATTGTAATGTATCTACGATAGTGTTTCCATCTTCAATCTTTGCTATGATCGATTCTCCTGGTTTTGAGCACCAATTAGATTCCTCATTGATCTTTCTCAGACAGCCTCGATGAATCATTTGCGATGTCTCGGAAGAGGAACGAGCAATCCAGTCTTATTGAAGTAATCAGCTGCCTTTTAGTTTAATTACTGGTTTAATTACTGTATCTAACAAAGCTTATCCGCGTATTTGCTCCCTTTTTCGTTATATAAATACTGCGTTTCCTTTTTAAGATCGATCGTACTTAGAGCAATTCGCTTCTACATTTGAAACAATCGGTACTTTCGAGCAATTTCAGTCAAAGTTTCTGGCTTAGACTCATCAGATTTTTCAATCGGCTACATAAGCGAATAAAGCCTCCATAGACTCCATATAATCGCATTATCGTCGTTCAGATAAGATCACGACGGTTTTAAAGTCGCAATCGAAGAGTTATCAATTTCGATCGACACTTGCAAATTCCACAGTGACGACTTGCAAAGCCTATTCTTCGAACGTAAGATCATCGCCGATGCTCCAATCACGCCACTCCACTCTCGTCTTTTATTCCTTTATTATCAACATTCGGTTGCAAGCCGAATAAACATGACCATACCCGCTTCGTGACATAAGCAGATCGTGATGGCAAAAGTGTCCTGATTTTTTCAAACTCGCTGTCATTGTGACTGATTAGATTAGACGAGGCTTGTTTGATACCGTGCGATTACGTTTTATGGATCAGAAAGGGCATCACGTAAAATGAATTATTTTTGTTAGTAAATATACGTTATAGTTAATTGAATATATAGAATTGGAGAAATAATATGCCAAATAGAATTTTGGAGAAAAAAATTGGCCATTAGTAACTATTAATTTCGTAAAAGAATTGACGATCAAATTATAGATAAAAAGAAAGAAAATTCCTTTTATTTCGTTTCACAGAGTTGCGTTACTTTGTTCGTAATTTCTGATAAGTTCCATATGTTCAAAGATATTAAAAATTTTCTTCGCATTACTATCACGAAAGTCTAGCTAGAATTCATACAACGATGGAATTAATCGATAGATAAAAATAATCTGGAACACAAATTACGTACTATCTTCACGTACTTCTCAAACGCGTGAAATGTATGTAACGATGATGAAATTGATTACGGTGCTTTTGAAATCATAATTTATGTTAATTTTATTGATAAATTAAATTAAAAATTTAATCCAACAACGAAATCACTCTCAAGATATTTCCGTACTAATATATGATGCTTTATTATAAGTGCATTTCTCTGATAGATATGTTGCAAATATAGAGTAACTGATAAACTGATAAACTGATAAACTGATATTACGACATCATTTATAAAGATAACTTAATTGACTTAAGAAAGAATTAGGTACTGATATTTCGTAAGAATCCGATCGAATTGCTTCAAGTATTTTTTTAGATATTCATTATCGTTATTCATCATTTAATTTACAATTTATTCTTCTTGGCATGACTATGAATATTGGAGATAACATTTTTAGTGGATATAAAAGATATCTATGTGAAATCACCCTTCTTCTATTCTGGGTTATTCAATTCGTTGCTCAAACAAGATAGACGTAAAATGTAGAAATCTATTTATAAAAGTACCATTATAAATATATTACAGTCTGAAAATAAAGTCAGTTCAATATTCAAAGTTCCTACATCTGCTCTACTCTATGCCGGTAAACATCGATCGATAACAAGCTTGAGGCCCCCTTCAGAAGATTCCCTGAATTATCAGTGACAAGTCGGTTCTCACAGTTCCATTCAGCAACGCTAGCCGCGCTGCTTCCCAGAAACTGCTCGTACTACGTTTCAGTACAGTTTAATCAATAAGTTTACTAGTTACCTGCGTCGTAAATTCAAACATTCTATACATGTATGAATGTATACTATCCGAGGAAGAATTTTCTTTATTCCCTAGATACCAATCAAACGATGCTGCTTATTTGCGATATCTATTCCTCACATAATCTTTCCAAACAATATTCTCACGAGTAACATTACAGTTTATTCGTGCCTAACGACAAATTCTTTAAACAGTGCCAGTATTTGTTATTCACGAATAAACTCTAAAACTGTATTTATTATTTTTCTATTCGTTATTCCTTAGGTTAGCAGCATTGAATGATACTTTATTCTTAAAATCCTCTACTTTAACATCTAGTTTCACGTGTTGTTACTCCAAATGATGTTTGTTAAACTTTGACTTCTTTCCACTCTCGTCAATTTTCTACCGCGCAATTAACAGAGCTGATTGATCAAACTGTACAGCGGTAGCGATAACTGCGCTACATGAGGTTGTGTGATGAATGAGCAGCTGTTAAAATTTCCTCTGTCAAAACTCTTATTGTTTCGTCAATGGTATCAACGTCTGCTCGGAAAGTCGTTGAAACAGTGAGGGCGCCTGTCTTTCATTCCCACGAAATTCGTATCTAAATAGGCCGAAGAAAGGGGGCGCATGCGTGACTCCTCTGCATTGACATGAGGAAGCTAAGCTGAATTTCACTCAGTTCTCTAGTGGCCGGTTTGAGAAGGGCTGCCACCAGAGAAGACGCGGTTTGTTGGTGTTCCTCGTCTCGCGCCTGCGCTTCTCTTTGCCTACGAATCCACTTCACGAGTCGCGACGTCACCAGGAGGTTTCCTATCACGAGAATGTCGTATTGCACCCGAATCCTTCGGGATCAGGTATGCTTAATTTTCTTTAACGTTTTGCATACCAAAAGAATTTCATCGTCGAAGAATATCAAATTGAACCAGTGATATTAAATCAGTCTGTGCCTCGAGTTTGACCGCTCGACCCCATTATCAAGGTCAATCGTGTCATGTTGAAGTGGAAAACTATCGATCATTGATTCGAATGTTGACAAAAATTTATTTTTTTTTCTTTTTGAATCAACTAACCATGGTCTGTGAGAGCAATGATCTTTCAAGTGATGAGTATTCGCCGTACTTTGTTCCCCATTTGATTATCTTAACTGAAAATGATCGTGTTACATTTTCATCGTGACATTCGAGGGTACTCTATAATTTGATTGCCAGGTTTTGTGACGATCATCGGACAAAACCGTCTGATGGGTATTTTGGAGCAGTGGCGCATTTGGAACACTTAAGATAGTGTAGTGAAGAAAGATATATCGCGATAATAACAATGTACGAGTGATTAGGGAAATGGACCGAATAGGACGATACAGACACGTTACATAATATCTTTCGAAATTATTGCATATAATGAGTACATTTTTAGGAGATTTCGAGGTTAGGTTTGCGACCATTGCGCCAGGGCTGCGTGACAGACAAAGATGAATGGAAAATATTCATCAATCGGTAATTCGATCCGTTGGTTTTTCTTCGAGACGTCGGATAAATTTTTATATGATAAGAATATATATACTAACTGATAACGAGCGCATGCTGTTGAATCAAGAATAATTACACTGTATACTTTATATACTTTCCGGTAAATGGTTTTTTCCAAAATATCTCGTGAGAAGTTGAGCAAATTTTTAGTCTTCGTGAATAAAAGAATTACGTAACTGTTGTATGTAGATGAATCTATTCATACTATTTCGTCACATGTACATACTTATACGTAACAAGTTAAGGACACAGTAAAGTAGAGATATAGCTAAACTATTTCATTATTAATAATCTTCTTCTCAACTATCGTGTTTTTGTCGTATAGCCGTAAGTTTTCCTCGCGTACTCGAGGAATATTACTAAACCGTTAACAATAAAATCACTTTTATTCATATCATACGAAGATGTTAAGCTCGCATTATCTGCAAGCGAAACGTTGCTATTGTCAATAAACATTAATTACGCTAATATATATCAGGCTCAGGTATAGCGCGTAACTGTGTATACTATTCACAAATTAGATGCTATCATAAATTATTTCTGAAATTCGTACCTGAGTTGACTTAATTTAAGACATGCAGATATAACTTTCTCATTCTTTACTTTTTTTGAAACATAACTTCCATATCTTTTAAATTCAATTTCTTACTCGTTTGATATTCAAAGATTGATACGATGATTAATTAGTGAATTTCATTTCTAGAAACTCGCTATCTTTGCGACAGACATCCAGCAAAGATGCTTCAGTGTGAGCGCGTTGAATTTTGCCGCCAACAAGGTGGCAATGTCCAAATTCGATAAGGACACCTATCTTCCGTACGACAAGTTAGAGGAAAAACTTAAAGTGGTGAAGAAAAGGCGAGTATGAGATGTCTGCATAATCAAGCACAGTATCTTTGATTTCCTAATCGAGCATATGATAAAATACTTGTAGGTTGACCCGACCGCTGACACTGTCCGAAAAAGTTTTGTATTCTCATCTCGATGAACCCGACAAACAGGAAATCGTCCGTGGTACTAGCTACCTCAGGTTGCGACCTGATCGTGTGGCTATGCAGGATGCCACTGCCCAGATGGCCATGTTGCAATTTATTAGCTCTGGTATGGTTTAAAGCATTTGTAATTTAATTAAAAAGGACTCCTATTTTTCTTTTTAGGAAGACATTCTCTTATATACTGCCGTTTGAGTAAAAAATAAGAATTCATGTAGTAATTTTATTATAAAAGATGAATTGTGCAATTTCTCCAATTGGGCCATTCTGAGCCAATAATGCGTTATTAATGATGATATGAAAACTTTTCATATTGTCCTACACAAAGGGTATTAACGCTTGTTACAAGCTTGTCTAGCAAAAATCAATCACATGATACGACCGGAAACAATTTTTATATTAATCATATAAATGTACACAAAACAAAATGCATTTACAAAATGCTATTAATTGTAAGATGGTCCTATATGATAATCATAAGATGCTCATTATAGCTTTCTATTTTAGTATATCTTGTAGGAATTATTTCAAGAAATACGATATAGTATGTGATATCATCATGAAGTTGTCATTTGAGATGAAAAAATTAAATTACTTAGCATTAATCCTCCCCGACTATAGAATTCCATATCCAAACAAGAAAATATCTTTTTCACTTACGAGAAACAATTCAGATTAGAAACGATTAAACTTTAAAAAAATCTCCATTAACAATAAATACACATCTATGGTACTTTTTAATTCTTTACTCAAAGTTGCTAATTTTCTGCAGGACTACCAAAAGTCGCCGTACCTTCCACTATTCACTGCGACCACCTGATCGAAGCCCAAATGGGTGGTGAGAAAGACTTGAAACGCGCCAAAGACATCAACAAGGAAGTGTACAATTTCTTGAAGACAGCTGGTGCCAAATATGGCGTTGGTTTCTGGAACCCAGGCTCCGGTATCATTCATCAAATCATTCTGGAAAACTACGCTTTCCCAGGTTTATTGATGATCGGTACCGACTCTCACACACCTAATGGCGGTGGTTTGGGCTGTCTTTGCATCGGTGTGGGTGGAGCCGATGCCGTCGACGTGATGGCTAACATACCATGGGAATTAAAATGCCCCAAAGTCATCGGAGTGAAACTGACCGGAACCTTGAAAGGATGGACCAGCCCTAAGGACATAATCTTGAAGGTAGCTGGTATCTTGACGGTCAAAGGAGGAACTGGAGCGATCGTAGAATACTTTGGACCTGGTGTCGACAATATTAGCTGTACCGGAATGGCGACTATTTGCAACATGGGTGCAGAAATTGGTGCTACTACCTCAATCTTCCCGTACAATTATCGTATGCAAGACTATCTGAAGGCCACTGGACGAGCTGACATCGCTGCTGCCGCGGATATGCATAAAAAAAGCCTCTTAACTGCCGATCCTAATGCTAAATACGATCAACTGATCGAATTGGATTTGTCTACCTTGGAACCACATGTCAATGGACCGTTTACGCCTGATCTCGCTCATCCCATTTCAAAATTGGGTAAGTGGAGTGAATGATCAACGTAATTAAGGTATTACGCGTGTCTGATTAGATTTTATAATACTGATTTTTTTTTAATTCCGAAAAGCTTTAAAAGAAGATAAAGTAAATATGATTTTTGTTAAAATTCAATGGCATTTGACTGTGAATATTCTTTTGCAGGATATGTAAATAATTTCCAAATATCTTACGTAAATATTTTTCCACTCGATTGGAAAAATATAGTAAATATAATATCAACTTCGTGCTTTGTACTTTAAAAAAGTGTAAAGTCTAGAAAATATGTATCTATTCAGATAACATGTAACTCCTGAGAACATGAAATTTATCGACTCCAAAAATATCCTCTTAGCTTTGTATCTGATCTCATATTTTAAGAAAGTACAAAGTTTAGAAGAAGTTCATTGTTAAATTCATCAAAGAAATTGAACGAGAGACATTCATTACTTGTACCCCGACTAGGTGATGCTGCCAAGAAGAACGGCTGGCCGAACGAGATCAAGGTTGGCCTGATCGGTTCCTGCACAAACAGTTCTTACGAAGACATGGGCCGATGTGCGAACATCGCCAAACAAGCTCTCGATCATGGTTTGAAAGCAAAATCCGCGTTCAACGTTACACCAGGATCTGAACAGATCCGTGCTACCATCGAACGTGATGGAATTGTAAGTTAATTTCTAGAATAATAGTTTTTGATTAGAATTCAAAGCCTGTACCAAAGTCAAAGTTGCATAGTTTCTTTGGAACCGCGCCAAACATTGGTACATGTTACTTAGCAACAAGTAACGTGACCTACGCCAATTCTTAATTTGGCTTCGATATTTTGACAGTGTCAGTGAAAAAATAGAAATTGTTAATTTACATGACGGGATAATTAGATGACAATGAAATCGATTTAGAATACAATCTAGAACAATACATCGCTAGAGGTAGGGATGAAGATTGTTAGAACATTGTAGCAATGTAACAAGGAGACTGAAGAATATTCTCACCTTTTAAATTGATATCACAGATATTGCAAATGTTCAAAGTATCAAAAAGTAAGCGAGATATTGCAATTGTTTGAAAAATGTTGCAAAATTATTCAAAATAAAAAAATCAGAGATATTGTAGGCTTTCGTTTAAAAATACTACAGGTTTCGTAAACACTCGAAATGCCAAAAATATTAGATACAGATATTTCGAACTTCCAAGCTATTAAATATATCTAAAAATTTAAAAATCCCGAATATATTGCAAAGTATATAGCAAAATTTTTAAGTCCCTAAGAATATTTAAGTTGTTCTAAATTTCACTAGTATTCCCATGGATAATGTCTCGTAAATAACTGAGATATTTAAAAAAGTTAATATCCTCTTAATTTAGGCGGATATCCTTCGAAACTTCGGCGGCACTGTATTGGCCAACGCTTGCGGACCTTGCATCGGTCAATGGGATCGTCAAGACATCAAGAAGGGAGATAAGAACACGATCGTCACTTCGTACAACCGAAATTTCACGGGAAGAAACGATGCCAACCCTGCGACTCATGCTTTCGTCACTAGCCCTGAACTCGTCACTGCCCTTTCGATTGCCGGCCGATTAGACTTTAACCCTGTTACCGATAAACTCAAGGGCAAGGATGGGAAGGAATTCCTTCTCAAAGATCCGTTTGGTAAATATGATTTTCTTATTATTATCAAATTGTCTCATTAATGCAAATATTCTGCCATTATGTATGAAACCATAAAAAAAGATAATCAAAATCGTAGTTAATTTGCAGACGATTAAACATGAATCACAGCATATGGTATATATCTGTTTCATAACGAGATTGTTTTATAGAGATGTCTGCGAATAATTTATCGTGTCCAGTACTGAATAATTACAAGGTTAAGAATAATATGCAGAGATTAAATCGAAGATCCAATTGGATATCCGATTGCGAAATATTGGACGTAGACTTTCGCCTTTGAAATTGATCATTGAGGTTAAGAGTGGTTAATTACTTAACTATACGAGACTGCTTCGTGCACAGATAGCGATAAAGCGTTCGTGAACCTGTCGCCTGTCCGTATTTTTTGTCTTTTATGAAAAGAACAAAGTTCTTCCGTATCTCTGTCCAATGCGACAATCTTCGATGATGAAGTCTGTTTACGAGTGAAATTCGGATGCAGTGAATTTGTGAAACATTTCACATGTTTCTCAAATACTGGTAGCAAACTTTGGACGTTTTATATTTCGCAGAAGTACATTACTTGCTTAATTGATATTTTGAAATAAATATAAAATTTTCTTAATGATTTAAAAATTGTCTTATCTAGGTGATGAACTTCCAAGTCGCGGTTTCGACGCTGGCATGGAGACGTACGATGCTCCTCCAGTTGACGGTAGCAGCGTCAAGGTCGACGTAAGCCCGACGAGCGAACGATTACAGTTATTAGAACCATTCGACAAATGGGACGGCAAAGATCTCACCGACATGACTATCTTAATCAAAGTCAAAGGAAAATGTACCACTGATCACATCTCGGCTGCTGGTCCATGGTTGAAGTATCGTGGCCACTTGGACAATATCTCCAACAACATGTTCATTGGGTAGATTTTTCATAATCTGGAATATCATAATAGTGATAGCATTCATAATTTTCTAAATTTTGCCTCGAAAATTATCATACATTTTTTAGAGCTGTGAATGCCGAAAATAGCGAGATGAACAAGGTAAAGAATCAGCTAAATGGTGAATGGGGAAAAGTTCCGGATGTTGCCAGACATTACAAGAAAAATAACGTCAAATGGGTAGCCGTTGGTGACGAAAACTACGGAGAAGGTTCGTCTCGAGAACACGCAGCTCTCGAACCAAGGCATCTCGGTGGCCGTGCCATTATCGTCAAGAGTTTTGCCCGTATCCACGAGACCAACTTAAAGAAACAAGGACTGTTGCCTCTGACTTTCGCCAATCCTAGTGATTACGATAAAATCCAACCTACTGATAAAATCAGTCTTCTGGGCTTGAACGATCTGGCGCCTGGCAAGGTATACTCTTGTTGAAGACTTTAATTATTTCTTTTGCCAGATCATCCATTTCATTTGCCAGATTGCCAAGACATCTTGTATGCAAATCTAAAGTTTTAGATTGAATTTTTGGTTGCTATCTCTGAATGGTAAAACTTTTTTATGGAATATTAATCGAGCACTATATAGTATTATGTCGAGTGTATTTTGAGAATTAATTAACTATTATTAGATCACTATGACATATAATATAATTACTTTAATCTGAAAGTCACCTAAATATAGACGATCAAAGGTAGCATTAAGATAGCACTTGCGATAGCGCAACATATCGGGTATACTATTATAATCACTGCTGATGCATTGCATTGAAGTATTCGAGCACGTAACCCTTGATTCCTGAATAACAATGTTTAATTTCGACTACACTATTCTATATGGTAAACATTTGGCTAGCAACCAATGGAAAAAGTTTCTTATACAATCAATGAAAGAAGATTAATTTTCCCTTTTAATTTACAGCCAGTAAAAGCAGAAATCAAGCACAAGGATGGCAAAGTGGACGCTATAACCCTGAACCACACCATGAACGAGCAACAAATATCCTGGTTTAAAGCAGGGTCGGCTCTGAATCGCATGAAGGAGCTCGCTAGCGGAAAGTAAAACACGTTCTTCCATCAAAATCGCAAAACCGTCATCGTTTTTTGAGAAGACGTGCCACGATCTCGTAGTTCGTTGTGTGTATATCGTTAGTAAGACACGAACAGAGACTGTTACGGTATAACACACTAATCTTCCAGGTAGATTTGCGTAACAAAATCGTAATGGCGAGATTTGTTGTCGTTACTTTGCGCAATATGACGTTTCGAAACTAAAAAGAGGATTATTTAGAAAAAAAAGGACATAAAAGAAGTGGAAAAAACGAACAGCACACGTTTTATTTCGTGACAATGCCGCTGTATTATTCGTGGTGAAGAAAAGAACGGAAGAAAGCAATGGTAATGAACTATGATCGGGTGAAAGTCGAATGACGAAGAATAATTTTAGACAAATTTTTAGCGCGCATCAGTTAAATCATAGAAGAAGCGAATCGGATCGAATCGTTCTGTAAACATTATTCGAATCGCCCATTGTTCATTACACGTATCGCAATACGAATCACGCGTCGAGAGATTCCTCGAGTTTCGTACAAAGTGCGAGAGGAAATTTCCATGAGTCGATAAGGCGGCGGTGCAACTCACGCGTGCCAACGTGTTCATTTTTAAATCGTGTACAGCCGACGATGGCACGTCGAGATTGCATGCTTCTATCGGACGAGAAATTTATTCTACCTCGGTGGAATCTTCTGTACATACTATATATTGTTCGCAATTTAGAACACATCGTGGTTATACCGTTTTCTAGGTATTTACGATTGATCCGATCAAATGTAAGATTCGCTGTTGTTACTCGAGGAATAAAAAATTGTACTGAACAGCGAACGTTATGGGTTCTTTATTTCATGTCGCATGTATTCGTGTTTAATTTGTTGAATAATGTTTTATATAATTCCCATTTAATGTTTGTTTTAAATGGAAAAATTAATGATTAGAAATATTTACCTTTTAATTTTTAATAGCAGGAAAGATTGACATTTGTAGCTTTGAAACTTTTGACAGCTTGTGTTTGGTCTCATAAGCTATGTTTAATGTTCCAGACATTTAAAATACATAAATATTTAGTACTGTTTATGAAGACCATAATTGAATATTCGTGTTAATATCATCTGCTGCTAAAGACGAAAACTACATATCGATAGATTTCTTTTAGAAGATTTATAGAATCGTCGTTATAATTAATGATGAACCAATAAGATTTGAGGATAAAACTATTTTAATTCATTAAAAACATTCCAGAATAATTGCTTACCCAATTTCTAAATTGCCAAAAAGAAACAGCAACAGACGATATAAACACATTTAATCATTAAGATAATAACATTTTATCACGTATTAAATGATTCTAGCAATTTATATTCTAAAATATCGAATAAAATTTTAAATAGTCCTCTAGAAGGTAAGTATTAAACAATGTATAACATTTTCACGACTCAGTGAAAGTACTTGTTTAATAAATTTATCTAACCTCGAAACTAACACAAACCAACATTCTTTCCACCTCCAATATGAATTAAAATATTAAATATTCATAAAGTCACTTACCCTATTACAAAAAGGATGAAGGTAGACTGGAGATAGATCTCAATGGCCTAATAAGGGAAGGAAATTAGTCAACAGAAATGAACGATATATTACATCACTGATTTTCTCAATAACGATCGATCGATGATCGTCAGACGTTCAAGCATGCGCTGTGATAATAGCAAATTCTCAGCCTATAATTATATTCATGATTATAAAAATATTTGGATACCGGTATAATTCTTATTTTTATCAAATACGAAAGATCGTTGAATTCGTCTCAACGAACACCATCGTACGTGCTGAGGAAAAAGAATACGTGGCTGTGAAAAAAGTTTCATTATGTCGCTACAATTGACATATCAAGTACTAAGAATTAATGTTAAATCGTGTGTGAAAAAATATTATAATTATTAAATCATTCCACTGATTAATTATTGTTTGGGAGCGAATATTTTTTTTCTTTTCTAAAAGAAATACAGCAACCAATCAATTTCCCTTTCTTAGACAATCTACAATTAGTTTCATTACTGCGCGATTTTGTCATTCTCATACTTATCTATCTTGGATGGAAAAGAAGATATGAACTTTACCGTAGAACCGCGCGGTTAAATAGGTTCTTGTAACGTACAACTCAATAGGTTCTTGTCTATTCTAATGTACAGCCAAACAGCGCAGATCCCGAACATTAAGCTTAAATACATAGGTTCTTGTACATGCTAACGTTCATGCCCTTTGGCACTCGGCCGCATGGTGCAGCACCTGTACTATGAAACAACTAGATCTATGGGCGTGAGCACTCATTTCCTCTGTTTTTATCAATTCTATATTTTAAAAACATATATAGAATGAGCGTTATTTTACAATATTATATTACAGTATAATATGTAAATGTAAAAAATAAAAGAAATATTGGATTCTCATGTATAATTGTCTGATATTATTAGAATATTCAGATGGTTTACTGATTAAATTCATGCAGTCAATTTCTTTTACAGAAGATTAGCATTTAGTTGGGTAATACTTTCGAAGGAAAGCACATTTTTCTTTGACATTCTATTAATTTCAGGATCTTCGTTCCAATTCAACTTCAAACGTTCAACTTTAATTACAAATTTCCGATCGGACTTATCTTATTTGTCTTCTCAGATTTCCCATCAACCCTCCTTGCATCCTGGCGATATTAAATTTGATTCCTCTAATTAAATAGGCTCACACAGTAACAAATTAATTTGCATCTTCGTCTCTCCGTGAATTAAAGTACCTTATAATTTCTCCTAATATTTCATACCATGTCAAGGCTACGTTTACCAGAATAATGCAAGCTGTTGTAGATATTAGATAACATAGCCGACGCCTTCTGAATATTAAAGGGGAAGATCCCATCTATATTTAGTAACCGCGTCTTTTGACCGTTGAAATGAACCACATGCTATGGAAAATGGAGGCGCATGCTTCGTTACCACGACAACCGATTCGCTTAATCGTACACAAAGCTCCGATCAGCACAAATAAGCCTACCATTAGTCACTTTTTGTTCATAGAACCTTCCTCGCTAATATAATTGAACTCTGATTATAAAAAGTATTTCTGTGAATCTATTACGTGCTTCGTACAAAAGATTTGGAAATTTCATCAGCATCCTAACGAAGTTATATTGATCGAGAGTTTTAGTGATTGTACTACGTCGATGTATTTTAACAATACCAGGAATAAACAAATATCGTGGATCTAAGCTAGTTTTCCTTTCTGTGAGTTTGTGAATCTAATTCGATTAGATTCTTACGTAAATTGATCATGTCAGTCGAAGGTGAATTCTTCCTCTCGATCACAGGATCCATCGAACACGCGGAGTTTTACGATGTTGACAACGCCTACTGCAAATACGGATTTCACTTTGGTCCCGAGTGGAGCGTAGTTGCCGTGAGTTATTCTGCTTACTTACCTGACACGCTGTCGCGTCGACTAGACGCAGTGTTCTATCGATTTCAAAGGCGGAATTTTATCGTCGATCGTTTAGTGACTTGTGCAACCCCGTTTAGGGTATCGAGGAAGGTTTGACGCAGATGTGCAAGTGTAGCAGCGATCCACGAAATCTGGCAGTCTGGAATTTTCCGCTAGAAGTCACGTTCAAGAGTACTAACCCGCATGGATGTGAGTGGATTCAATGATACTCGATTTACGTACTCTTTTAATTTTATTTTTTGGTTTCTGGTCGATATGTTGATTGTTGCTGAATTCTTCTCCTTAAAAAAGTGAAAAAATTATATAAGTATTATATATTGTCTTCTTATAATATGTAAAGAATAGAAAATATAGCGAATAGTAGGATCAAAGGATTTCATAATATTGAACATTCCTAAAATAACTAGGCAATATTATCAAACATGTGAAATATAACCAACTCCCTGTAAAATGCTGTCTTAGGGCCTCAGTTAATAATGTCTGTTTATGGCTTGGACATCTTCGGCCACGACGTCATCAGAGGATATGGAGTGTGTCATTTGCCGCTAAAAACAGGTCAACACGAGAAAAGGTATTATATCAGATTATGAACAGAAAATTCTTTAATATTTCACAATGCGATGAAACGTCGTGTAATTACGATCTTGTCTATCACCATACTACGATACACCAAATTAGGATATCTCGAACCAAAAGATAAATGAAGATCGCAAGGGGAAAACCCTACATAGATAAATAGATCTGTATTTAATCTTGTTATTTCTGACGTTACTCGATGGTTAAAAATGGTGATTTTATTAGGATCTCTTCCTATGATTGGAATTTTATTGTAAAATCAACTAATACGACGATCAATATTTTTTGAACTTTAGTGCATATTTTTCAGATTTACCTAAGTTTTGTTGCATTATGTAAATATAATGCCCCCTGTTAGATTAATCTAAGTTATTGCAAAAATTGTGCTGCATTTAAATTACTTTCTAACGCTCTTCGACAGTTCCAGATGTGGGACGTACTTATTTTCGCACGATTTTAAAAATATAAAGTTTACAGCCCGATTGCAAGTCATTTTGTTACATTATACAGTCGCAGTACAGAATTACACTCCTAAAAAACACAAAAGTCAATTTCTCATCGCAGTTTACGCATAACAAATGAAACATTTCGTACCTTAAAATCCAGTCTCCCTTTCCCCACATTCTAAAAAGACGATAAAACATCACAGTGATTCATAGTCTAATTTCCCGCCTGACCGAATCCCTCAAATTCCCCGAATTATTTGCCACGCTGTGAATAATTACTCCGAGAATTCATTAGCCCGTAACGTAGTAGCGATTACGAGCAATTTGCTCAACATCAAACGTGATTTAATTAATCACACGCAATCGTTTGTTAACGACGTTTGTTGTAACGTCTGTGAAATTATGCAGAATATCCGTGTACGTGCCGGAGTCCTCCTCGACGTTGCAACGATTTGCGGCCTGGTTAACCGGAAGAAGGCCAGAACTAATTGATCCGGCGATATTGGCTTCTGGTGACGGAAGGGAACGTAAGGCAATATTTTGAAGCATATCACATCGCTCGATGACGATTTTTCCTGACGTTAAATTAGTCGAGCTCAGCCGAGACTTCGTGTATTAAGGACAGTCGTTACGTCGATAGTGTCAACTTACGTCATTCTCGTACCGGTCGATAGAAAGGAATTAAGAATCTCACGAATCCTCCGATGCCAGTTAATCGATACGTTTAATTTTACTAATATCAGTTTGCTATCGCGACGTAGCTGACCTCTTGTTCTTTTCCGGTTACTCTCGCAAACTGCCGACAATAGCTACTTTTTTCAGTTTTCTATCGATGAAAATGCTTGTTGCTTCCTGTGCTTTTAAATATGTAGACGGTAGAGGCAAGTTTGCGGTACGAAACTTTTGTCGGTGATCGCAGGAATTTTGGAAATATTCGAAATTATTTAAATATTCCAAGTTGTAGCATTTTCGGCGAATTTAAGAATATTACCTTTCCACGATCTCTGGTTCGAGATACGTACGTGTATCTTGGTAAAAGCTTCGTTACCGTGTTAGCCAATTATTTTTAATTATACCTTGCTTTCTATTTCTAAACTTTTTCTATGCTTTATTTCACTTTCGAGAACTCTACGTTCAACTCTGAGAATTATATCACTCGTTACGTCAATCGTATGACGCGCATTCATAGTAACTGGAAAGGTGCCATTTTCACTATTAGAGATTTACAGTTTTCTCTTTTTTTTTTTCTTTTTTCAAAAATATCTCCGATAGAAATATGAATCTACCTTCTAACTGCATCGAGACACGCGCTCATGGATGCAGGCACGATTGCGTACAATTTCCAGTTGCAGAGGCATTTTATGATTTTCGCGTCTCTTAAGAATGACCTGGAATAAAGTGGTTCAAATTAAACAGTCGCCACGAGAATCCCGCGACTCTGAGACGCCATAAACTGTGCTGGAAAGCTACGTGCACCTGATGTTTCGCAAGCCGACGCATCATGGGCGACCCCGAGTAATAACTTTCTTTATAATTGCAGTCACGCGCATGAGAGTGGAGGGTATTGTTACCGTAACATTCAACGTGGTGCTGAAAGATTTCTTCAAGTTGGGCTACAACAATGGCGAGCAACGTAACAAGTAATGAGATTTGTTGGCCGACGTAAAACGCCCTCGATTACGACACTAATATTTCCTTTTTGCTTCCCGCGTCGGCGGCTCCGTATCTCGTGTCATCTTTCTCCGCACTATGTTTCTTTGACCGTGACGCGAATTTACAAGTTAATATTCGTGGATGTATCTTATTTTCCACACCTGAAAGCGAACGACTAGATTTGTGAAAAATGAAAAGGCAATGTTTAATTGAAATTAGAAATCGAACATGTACTTGTGAGTGTGAGTAATGTTTTGTCGAGGAGGAGCGAGTCTTCGTGTAACGTAAAAGTATCGTATATACTGACCGATGAATTAACCTTTTCATCGATCCCTAACACCAAATGTGGTTGAAAGAATGTTTAACGTTTTATAACATAAATTGTAACTTGTAAATAATATTGGGATATATTTGGTATTTTTTCCATATGTTGGGGGTTTTTCTCGCCTATTTCGCTCTTTTTGAAAAAAGAAAAAATATTTACACTATCAAATAAAACGATATATGAATGTCATCATCATCAACCGAACAAGTAATTCCACTTGTATTGTATTTTTGTTTTACCTTCTTTTTTTTTACAACATTTACCGTTATTGCACAAAGAGAAGAGAACTATGTCGCTTTATCAATTTTTCTTTGACCCTTTGTCGATATCACTATGCTCCCATTGCCAGAGTGTGTGAATCGCTTCAGCAAATCACTTTGTGTTTCTGTTCTCTGCCTGAAATAAAAGATAAACTAGACAGAAACAGCAGTATAGAATTGTCGATGACATTTGTCATGCAATTTTTCAGTGATCTCGGAAACAACGAGATTTCCAGACAACGAAAAGAAATCATTTCGCGCGACGACGCTTCGACTTGTATTTTGTTAATTTATTCACGCTAAAACAAGCGCGATAATTTTAATGGAACTACGGGTACACACCGTAGGAAAATGTCACGAGTAAAATGTAAATTAAGGAGCAACGACTCAAGAAGATCTGATGCCTTTAGATTAAACCGCGCAATTATCGCAAGAAAAATAAACAACACGAAGTATAATCCCAAGTGGGAATAATTTAAATGTGTAAAATTGAACAGGTAGGCATCCCCTCCGCCAATATCGTATTAACGTTTTGTGGATTTTACGAGGACGTCTGTATCAATTATTCCTGACTAATACTCAATTCTTTACACGGCTGTCGTAATGTCAGATAAGATTATGTGATTCTAATAACTGTAGCTTGACCCATTAAGTTTTTGCAAAACAAAAATTGGCACGAAGTGGTTTAGATTTTGGATGAGTAATGGTATAGATTTTATCAAGAAATTCAGAAAATTTCTATGCATATTGGCTGGCGAAATTACACGTACACTTGTCAACTAGTTTTATGAACATATTATGCGTTCGATTGTATGAAACATTTTCAAATTTCATTGGCACTGTAATGATACCTAACTAACATAATTATTTATATCATAAAAGTATTTAAGTAGGCAATCATTCACAATAATCAGTGTAATCGTCTTTAACGCTCACTATACGTTTCTAAGGAAAGTATTCACACAGTATATTAATATTTTATTAATTATAAGTTTTCAGTAAACAAATATCTTACAACATCTGTATATAACTTTATATTGAGCTCAAATTTTGCCAATATCTATATGGCAGTCGCGTCTCATTATAGTACTAACAAAATTTCAAAATCCTCCACATAACGTGCACAATACACACGTAAAAGTTTTCTACGTTAAGCGTACGAATACTTTTACGAGCCATTGTACATTAAACGTAGCTCCTTTCATTTCCTATAGGAATCTTCCAGTTCCCTACTGGATAGCTTTCCTTCTCCAGATTTCTCTACTTTCTAATATTTTTCCATCGTGCATTAATCAGAGTACGTAATTTGCACCAGAGATAACTATTTAATAAAACGCGTCACCTAACGGGTAACTACGTAAATTTCCCTATAATCGGCTGATCGAATGGTGGATCGAGAATCAACATGAACGAATTAATCATACGATCCGAAGGTGCATTGGTAATGCACGCGTTGCTTTTCCCTCTCATTTATTGCTTTCTGGAAGAGCGAGCAAATGTCCACAAGACTGGCCAAGCGTAAATGCGAGCTTCACTCGCAAGCAGGACATCATACACAGGCGTGGCAAGTGAAATGAAAAGAATGACGCATTTTGCAATTTCGGTTTATCCGTTTCGCTGTGGAAATCCATTGAACGCCACGTGCTACGGAATGCCGATCGAAAAGCTGACAAGCAAGGAGTAACATGCAACACGAATTCCCCCAAATAGCTAAAGTTGTAGTAATTTAACGTCGTTCGAGCCAAGGTATTCCCGATGGTCATTTTTCAATAGAATTCCCCGAGAGACTTTTTTGATCCAGTTGCATTTGTCACCCTCGCCAATTCGTAGGGGATGCGACGATTTTCTTGTCACAGTGGATCCGATGAAAATCCTGAAATCCTATTTGTGTTTCGATATATATATGTGTATGTGTGTGTTGAATTATTCATTATAATTTAAAACCAAATAAGCCAATATATACAGAGGATACAACGTATACTACAGAAAAGGAGTTTAATGTGATTGTTTTATTTTGAACTTGAAATTTATTTGCTGAATAACATTTATATCTCTCATCATATATATATATATATTCATAATCCGGGAATGTTAACCCTATATCGGAATGTGAAAATAAGCTTCGGGGTATTTTTAATGGAAAAAATTGAGTTTAGGATCTACATTCGTGGAAGGTTATTCAGTAACATGATTCTTTTTTTTTGTGTAACAACGTGTATATCTTGCGTTCTCTCAACTTTGTCCCACCGCAGGAGACTGCGCTGAATTACCGGCACGCAAAATTTACGATTATAAAACGATGTTCCTGGAAAACTCCAGGCGCAACGGTATACTTAATGTATCATAAATTCAATCGCGCGCGCGTGAAAATCGTTGCAGACATTGTTGTAAAGTTCCAAGTAAAATGAAACTATAAAATACGCATCATTTGGAAAGAGGAATTCTAAGAGACAGGATGCGATAATGTTTCTTGCTTGCTAATTAGGAATTCGCGGAAGATTATAACGAACGAGAAGGTATATCGTTTTACTATTTTGATACGGCGCTGGTTATTCTCGTAAAGCCGAATTAAAATTTCAGAACAAATTTCTGTAAGTTGCCGAGCTTATTAAAATACATCGAATAAAATAAATGCTAGATTATTTTAAAAAGGTAGAGAACCTTGCTATACGTGTACTTGTTAAACTTCGATAATAGAATGAAAATTATGATGTCAATTGTTCGAAAAAATTATGTTATTTGATTTGTCCAGAGCGATATGTATTAACAACGGTTATTAATTCATACAAAAATGAAATATCAACTATGACGGAAACATCAGCATCGGGTAAAGTTGTTCTTGGAATAGTATGTCCGATGTAGATGAGTATAAATGGAAAAATACGGTCGCTCCATTTTTCTTCGTAAACACAACAAGAGGAATTTGGTACAAGAGGAAAATGTCTCAAAAAGACGGATATTTTCTGCTACTGGCGCGCTGATGTACTCGAAATATTGCAAATGAATGGTCGAAACATTCGAAGGGAGTTAAAGATAAATGGAGGGCATAGAAATATGGCTCTTCTCTCCGTTGTAAACAAGGACGTAGATCTTAATTGTTACGTATGTAACATATAATGACATTCGATAAATGATTTCCAAGCGGAAGATACTATATACGTGCAATTATATGTATTCAGTCGTTGAATTAAAGAATTATTGTTACACCGTATGAAGAGAATGACAATGAGATACGGCTACATTTTAAGAGAAAATTTTAATGAATATCACGCGCTACTATCGGATTTTATCCGAAGTAACTCGATATGAATAAAAACAACGTATGACTACTAACCGTATTTAATGTCAAATAATTGTAGCACGTATGACCGACTGACTATATATAATATCATATAATTAAATTCGAATTTAATACGTAATGAGTAATTTAAAACAAAGGACAGATAGCTTCGTGCGTGTATAATTTACCATTTGAAAAATATGACACCTGAGATTTATCTTGAAAAATTATTTTTTCTTCTTTCTCTCTAATTCTATTTATAAATTTCTCCTAATTATTTAAGGGATAGGAATACCCTCAGTTGCAATTTTAACCGATTTAATTTGGATCTCTAGGAAGGATAGGATACAAATAAATACATCTTCTTTCTTGTCAATCTTTTCTTTTTTTTATATTTTTATGCACATGCAATTTCCTTATTGTTTTTGTTCCACTGGAAACAGCTTCTTCTTATTACAACATCGATAATATATATATATATATATATATATATATATATATATATATATATATATATATATAAAAATATATATATATATACACACACATTATTTTCTCTGAAACGATCTTCCCTGATTTTTTGGTCAATTATCAATCCTAAATTAGGTCAATAACTTATACACGATTGTCTACAAAACGATACATTTTGTGTAAATACATATACGAAAAACTTAAGGTATCGGAGTTCTGTTGCCAGTGTCATCCTTCACGAGAAACGACCAAAGATGCATGTAATTATAGTTCTCTAACACACACTAATCTATCGTTAAAGCTAGGGCTAAATTAGAATACTGACGAGTTTCATACGTAATTGCTATACCTTCTGTGCCCACATTTCGCATACACGATGTACACGATTTATCAAGCTCCATTAAAAATATAATTGACATTCGATGTCGTTGACATCGAGATAGTTCTTATTACCTTGATACATGATATCCTTAGATTATACCGAAAAATAATTTTCGCAAATTTTATGTGAATATTTGGCTGATATAAATTTAGCAAACTCTAATATTCCTTATGAACAACATTTTTAAATTATTCTATTCGATCATTAACAATTATTTAAACTCTATAACACACTTTGGATGGAGGAAATTTCAACGATTAAAAATACTAAACAATAAAAATAATATTTAACTAGTATCGGTTAAGTTTTCTTTCGTTACACGTATAATAATATTATATCTCAGCTAGTATTGTACAAACGTTTTATGTAAAATCCTTTTCTGTGGGTTTAGTCCAAGGTAAAACTGTCGTTATTGTAACTAACGTTAACATTAACGAAAATGATAGTCGAAAAAGAAGCGATCCGTAAACGGCGAAGACGAATTTTCTTAAAAAAATATACACGTTGATTCATATGAAACAAACGGTGGGTTTTTATAAAACGCGTTGCCCTGTTTTTCCGTGTAGACTAGATTCGTTGGAAAATACGCGTTGCATCATCACCAATGAAACCTGGAACAAAATTTAACAACGCTCTATGTTCTTACGGGATATTAAAACGTGCAAAAATAGAAATATAAAATGTCAAAACTATGGTACTCGTTATTACACAATATTTAGCGGAGGAAACAAATTCCGCTTAAGTTATGCGTCTTCAGTCGTATGAATATTAATATTAGTAAGTGGCATGTTATTCGTAAAAGAATGAATTTGCATAAACATCCACATACTAATTGCAAATAATGTTACTTATATAACTAATATTTATTATAACATTAATATTTACTTCTGACAACAAATTTACCAGCTTGTCGTACTTACCTGCTATTGTCTGATTTCTGTGTTTATGTCGTTGATGTAGCTAATCTCCTTCACCTTGATGTTCGGGAAGGTATTAAGGAATTCCAAGACCACGCCGTTAGTCCATCCGAAGCCAGACTGCACATCGTACTCCCCTCCGCCGCCACTTTTCCCCGGCGTGAGCGAGTCGTACTGCAATTAAAACGCTAATTACACCCAGTAATCACACGTTCTCGTTTCTCAAAGCGACCAGCCTTCGGTCGGGTAATTAAGTCACCGGGTGATCGACAGAGATCTTCCTTGTTAACTTGCGCCGGGTCTATTTGCTGTCTTAGACTCTTAGTCAATCTTACAAGAACGTCGAGTTTCGAACATGCCTTACCACGAGTTTATCACAGCATTCTAATCGTCGACGATATTAATCAATGTTTCGTGGAGAGGATCACGAATAACAGCTAAGCAAAGTTAACAAACTTCACAGTTCGGCAGACTCGATCTTCGCCTTTAATGAAATTCTAGATAATTAGAGGAGACAGAAACTACCCTTCGATTTGTGGATGGTATTTATACTGGTTGCTGAGTAACTGTTTGATAAATTTGAAACCAGAGAGCAGGATTAAAGTGATATTAATCATTTGAGCGTGGGATGAGTCACGTTTCAAATTTAAATGCGAGGAGGAAAGGGAATTTTAAAAGAATACTTTCAAGTTTCTAATGAACAGATAGATTGAGAATTATCACAAATTAAGCGAATATTGAATGGATTAAAGAATAATAAAAATTAAATAAATTAGCAGCGGTTAATATTAGAATAAGATATTTAAACGAATATAAATGTTTAAATTTTTGTGACACTGCGAAGTATTACAAAACGTGCGAATGTTTCGTCAATTAGCGTTACTCAAGAACGGAGGGTGCTCAAGAATGTTTTAGTTCTTCGGATGTCATTTGCATTTCTTTACGCCAAGTTGTTATAGCTTAAAGGTAAATAAGTGCGTTTAATTCGCGAAAGAGCTGTTCTAGAAAAGGCAGAGTCGGATTAAGATGCAAATCTAATTCTTAAGAATGTACTGGAAGTTTTACGGGAAAGGGAAGATGAATATTCTAAGAATGTGTTAATTACATACTTCTTCTTCTTCTTTTTCATCTTCTAGATAAAACTGCAAACGCATATTAAACATCCTTAGCAAGTAGCATAAATTAACCGGCTTTAATTTCGATTTTCATGTTTTCATACTTTCATATCGGAAAGATTTAAGCTTCTGTCGAAGAAGAGCAATCTTAGATAGTGACTCGCGTAATTCTCGGTAAAAATACCCAATTATTTCTCGATAGATTATCTCTGAAGTTAATAGTTTTATTTCGTTCAAATAGATTAATGTTCATGATCATTCCTGATATTTCTTAAATGTAATTAAGAATTATTGTCGATCGTGGCACGGTTGCAATTATGGTATGGCCTCTTAAATCTTTTTTCGCGATTCGATATAGCTGCGGCAAAGACCATACGAACGTCAACTCGACTCAACGAAAAGCTTTTCAATTTAAAGATGATACTCATAATACTATACGCTCGTTATATATCATCATGCCGTTCGTATAATTCACAGCAATTAGAAAATCTTCAATTTTCAATCGGATGAAATTTCCAAGCTATTGTGTTTTCTAAAGATTTCGAAATCATTAGATTTCAATAAAAAAAAAAGACCTTTCTCTCAGTATGTATATATAACACTACTCTACTTTCATACGACTCTTTCTTCTCTATTTCTATTCCTTTCTGTCAGCTACAATAAGGAATAGCCCGAGGCGCACTCGATCTTTCCAACGAATGTTTTAAATTATCGTTGATTTTCCGTCCTTGACACGTTCGAAAATCTGACTCTTTTACATGTATCTCAATTTCTCTCCTTCACTCGTTATTTCCTTTTGTCCCCACGGTTCGACAATGTCGTTGAACTACTTCACATGGAGAAATCAATATGCGTTCACAGAATTGAATATAGAAAGAGTTCCTCCGTTCTGCTCGATAATAAGTAACGATCTTGGTCGTTAACTGCGATTCAATTTCGCTTTTCTACTTATCAGTAATAACTGCCTATACTTAGCGGTAATGAATGTCAGTTAATTACCTCGAAATTCCCTATTGGAAAGTTTGATTCCGAGATGTATAGAAAAATATATTCTACTTCGAAAACTTTACGCGTAAAGTGGGAAACTGTGGAATAGCGAAATAAACCGAAAGAATCTCAACTGACGTAGACGAAAAGTTTGCGAAATTCCGCGCATTTCAGTCTCCGTGGAAAACAGTCGATTATTCCGAAAAAAAACTAGCCATTCTTTTTTCTCAAATGTGACTGTTTGAATTTTTTGTTTGACCAGTTGGTTTGTTCGTTTCTCTTTTCTAAAGCTTAGAAAAATGAAAATTCTACAAAGTTTGAGTGTTCCTATATTTTTTTCAAAAGCGGTTTATGTTCGGAAAAAATATATATGAAAAATTTCTACAGGTTTGCAAATACACTTTACCTTTTTCGCTAGACGAGAGTAACAATTCGCAATTTTTTTCGAACGTACAATGTTCGAATCAATAAACCGGTTAACCGTTGAAAGAAAACTTTTGAAACACAGCCGCTTAAGCTTGGCACTGTCTTGCCCGACGTGCAAAAAAGAAATGCGTGGCAAAAAACGTATCGATATTTTTCATCGATAAGCTGCCCGTTGCTCCATAAATTTCCCTCTGCGTCACGGTATCATGGCCGAAATGAGGTATGGGACGATCCATGGTTCTCTAGTCTATGATGTTTTCTGCGGTCGGTTCCAGTATCTTTTTCGCGATCGTGTGATATAAAAATGGATGGCAAAAAGAGGGAAGGAGCGAAACGTATAGGGGAGAAAAAACGGACAGAAAGAGACGAGGCTTGAATGGTTCTGACTACGTGAAAATTCATAGCCGCGGGTGAAAAATGATGGACAGTGATTCATTCCGTTTTCGAACGTATACGAGTATCCAGTGTGTTTTCTTTCACAGGGGTAGAAGGGAGGGAGAATACTTGAACGTGAATTTATGCATCTATCTTGCGGATCTGATAGTCCCTTTTCTGATAGACATACGTATGTCAGTCAACAAAACGACGCGAAGCTTCGTTTATGGAAACGAAATTGAACAGATTGTGTCTATTTGTATTTGGTTGGGACAAATGAAACATTGTACCTCCGAAGTTTGAATATGGCATGTTAATATCATTCACTGTTTTACCGTCAATTATTAATCAATATAAATTCAGAATCAAAACAAGATGTAAAATTCAATTGGAAAGGTTGAATATGTTTTCTATTCCATCCAGAATATTGCTTGATGCAGGAATTATTTTAAAGCGAACCGCGAACGAACAGATTGTAGCAGATCCATTCCAAGAATTATTGAAATTAATTTTAAGTTCTATATCGTTATTACAGTAATTACAGCAATGAAAACTTTAGTGACATTAAACGTGTGAGAATCCTCCTTGTGTGGTTTACGGGATGACATTTTTATATATGCTCAAATACAAAAGATTGGACTGTCTTATTTTATGTCTTCGTGTCTTATCGCAGATATTGCGAAAAAGTTCTTTGATTAAATCACTCTTAGCAAGGGCTCTTTCAATATTCTGAGTCATGGTCTGATATGTGTATTACTTTTCTTTTTCTCCTGATTTTAGTTGCAACTAGGATTAACAATTAAGATTTAAAATTCCGAAAGGAAGCCGAGGAAACAACAGTTCTTTCTAAAATTTACAGAGTTCTTACCTAGATAAATAGGAGTGGCGCTAATACAAGAGAATAGACAATATTGTAACAACTTTTTACTTTTTTTCAAGAAGCGCAACGATTTACTTCTGAAGTTTAGAAACTTAAAATATTATCTATTCAGTTTTATTTAGGAATTATGGAGTTACTTATTTCTACGTTGAGCTCCTATATTTTTCCATCATTTTTCAAGAAAATCGTCTATCGATATGTATATTTATCTTACCTTCTCAAACATTTCCTTATATTCTACATAGCCAGCGTAATTAGAGCCAAGCCATCTAAATGCCAATTCGTGGGCGAAGTTCACCGCTTCCTCAACCCCTGTCCAGTAGAGACCCATTACAATAAACGATTGTAGCGGTGGCCACGCGTTCGGAAAATCCCATTGTTCTCCCGTGTAATTTAATGACGTGGGTGTACCTCCTGTAGGGGAAGAAATGAAAACAAGTTTAATCAACACGGTCTTATTAATCTTATTTGCTTTTATACTTAAATGAACGTAATAATTTCAATTTAATAGAGCTTCTATAACTTTATGAGGATAGCTCGCAGAAGCTATTATTTACCTTTAGCAACTAAATAATTTGCTACATCGATATATGAAGGAACAAAATGTCCTGTACTATTTTACCGTTAACAAAGGTATATTAAAATCTTTATAGCGCGATACACATAACTAAAACTGTAACCAGAAATACGTGTTTCATCTAACATAACTATACTAGTAAATAAAAAGGATAACTAGTAAATTAAATAGAATTCAAAACATCGAAAACATCCAGCGAATCTTCAATATCGAAGCTATTAAAGTTACTGGAACTTTAACCACTCGCTGTTTCCAAAGTACTTACACGACTCTGATAAAACTTCTTCACAAGAAAACGCAAACCTTTCACTTTAGAATCGTTCCTGTTTCATGTCGATATGACTCTTCGTTCCCGAGATATAAAGCTCCCGAGTCGTTAAAGCGAGTCAATATTTTGTACATTTCTCTTTTTGTATCTGTCTCGCACCATGTACGGATCTCTCGTTTTCACACGTGTCACTGACCTGTCTCACGTGTGTTACCTGTAGGGTGGTCAGTGACAGGCGCCATGTAAGCATCTTTTTACTACCACCGCAAACCCATGTACGTACGCCCCAAGCAAGGTAATGTAGATTACGCTTCTGCGAATTAGGTTACGATTAGGCATCCAATCCGTTCAGCATCCCTCGTGGCTTAAGTGCAAACGCTTTAAAATTCTGTATCTTGGTATTGAAATATCGATGTGAAACAAAAAGCAATATCAAAGGCATGCTTCTTAGTATTTTGCCGAACGATTTTTGCTAAAAAATTTTCAAGTTCCTTCGTACGTATTTTCACTGGAAATTGGAAACGAGGAACTTCCAAGCTTAAAGCCGAAGCTGTTAAGCTGGATAATGGAAGGTGTGTCGGGATGAACGCGATGTGTAACTAACCAGAAATCGTGGGTTGAATTGTTAATTGTGATAATTTGCAGAGCTTAGAGCGACGTGCATTTCGTGCAGCGAATAATTCATTATGATCATAGTAGAGGAGGGAGAAATGAAATATTCTCGTTTCGAACGAAATCGCAGAAATTAAATTTACACAGTAAATAAGAGAAAGAATTTAAGGAACTATATTCGATGCATGGCATGCAGTGTGCGGTTGACTAAATCGACGTTCAACAATACTGTTCGTGCATTCTACGAATGATAAACGGTTTCCTTTTTATGTAACCAAAGACGCAAAGGCATGCAACATTTATCTCTTATCGCGATTCCATTCGATTTCATTCGTATAGGAAATAACCTTTAACCACGGAATCCTCGAAAAGCATCCTTTGTATTTTCCTTTTCATCGCTTCCCTTTTAAACTTTTAAACCTTTAACCGTGAAATCCCTCAAAAGCATCCTTCGTATTTTTCTCTTCGCCGCTTTCCCCTTACGCTTTTAAGCGGAAGACACCAGGAGATGCGTGCCATTATTGCCAAAGGTTGCCAATATGCCAAAAGGTTGAAACACGAATGAAACTCGTTAAATTTCTTTCCACTTTGAAGTACCCGACGTTTATAAAAGCCTATGCGACTCACTTCGACTGTTTAATTGCGAAAACTTACCCAAGAAAGTGTCGATATTCTGTTTCTTGAGATATTTCACAATGGATAACGCGTAGCGCTCGCGTTGTAAGCGATTGTAACTTCGAGTGTAGAGTGGCGCAAGATTCGACGGATAAAACGCGTGCCTAGGTTTCTCGTTCTTCATGTCGTAGTCTAGCCATGTTCCTTCTTCTTCATTCCATAGAACATTGTCGATAGCCATTTGAAGCTGCGATGCTATTTTATGATAATACTGGGATTTCTAGAAAATTACAAGTTATATGTTAATATAAATCTAATACAAAATTTATATAAATATTTATTGACTTCCACGTTATATATTATTTTCGTCCTTTTGTATCGTGTGTATCATAAAAGAAGCGGATTTAAAAAATGCCATACTACATGTACATCGCATTATACATTTTATATCTATAAAAAGAATGTATTGTGTATTGTTTAAAAAGAATGTATATTAAAAAGAATGTATAATTGTGTGTTGAACAAGATCTACGATGGCTGAAACCTTTAGAAAGCTTATTGTTTCTTATTTCGGTCAGCTCCCATAAATCCAATTATTTCGAGAAATTGGATACAGTTTGTACAAGAAAGATTGGTTGCAATCAGAAAAAGAGTACGAAGCAAAAGAAGATTAAATTTACTTAACCGAGTGCGAACACATTCCCCTTCAATTAGTTTCAGATAACGATATTATAATATTATGTTAATTATATCGACCAACCTCAACCACGAGAAATTTAATATTACATAAGCTTGCATTGAAATTAGCCTTATCTAACGTTTTCCATTAACATTTTTGTCCACGTTCCTTTCACATATTTTTCTTCATTAGCATACCATTTTCATTCTTCGTTTCACTCTCGGGTTTAACGAGATGTGATATACTAGACATGCTGGCGTTAGAATTCTTAATTACATATTTCAAGAACAAACTACCGCGTATGCACATAATGAACAAACAACGTTAGTTTGTAACGAAATCTCCTCTATGTATGTGTATTGCATATAATCCTATTTTATTGGATAATTATGATAATTTCACTCCAGTGAATAGAACATTTCTAGAGCTAATTTTTGTAGATATTTCAACTTCTTTAGGTTCTTTAGATGTATCTTTAGATTATCACATCTATTAGATTATTACATCTCTAGCGATGGTAATTTCTCTAGATTCCTTACATTGGGATAAAATTTCTAAACAATCAGATTATGACAGACGGCTTATCCACTTGTCAAGTAAGTTTCTCTGGATTAGATTTCTCTGGAGCCCTTCGAACTCTACCAATATATTAGAACAACATCGTGCAGGCGAGTTTATCGAGAGAATTTGAACAAAGCTCGGTTTCCCAATAAATGCTCCACGGCTTACCGCATTGTTTCCAAGCAGACTGTGAAATTCGCCGAGGAGCCGGGCGTTTTGTTGCAGAATCGCATTAAGGTCGACAGGTATAATGTACTGCGTAGAGATATTCAGTAAACTGAGCGTTCTGTTATTGTTGTCCGCTATACACCACCTGTTGGAGAAGTCCCAGCCACTTTCGGCGCCTGCTTTTATATTGTTGTAGAAGAAATCCCGAGACTTTTCGGGCAGTAGTTGCGCCAGCTCGTAGTCTTCCCTGATATCAAAAAAAGAAGACAAGTACACGTATTTATGAGTGAAGATAGACAAATCGAAGAATCGAGGGATCGAAGGATCAAGAGGTTAAAGAACGAGGAATCAAAGGATTCCCAGATGGACAGATCGAAAAATTAAAAAATTTCAATGCCGACAACACGAAGAATCGAGAGATACCGAGGTGGGAGGATTGGCGGATTCATGAATTTCCTTGAATTGATAAATAATCGCTAATAATTCTTTACTGAGAAAACAAAACCATTTTTCGAGCGATCGATCAAAATTTGAGATGCTAGTCCTCGATTTCCATCAAACATTTTTTCACTGTAAACAAAGCTACGCGTGTCGTATCATGATCATTCGCGATATCGTGACAACGTAAACCAAACATTAATGTTAATCAGGCCAAAGGTACAGTAGTTTCAAAGTACTCTCTCTCTCTAATGCTAAGTTGTATAAGATCCATTTCCACGTGAGCAAAATACAAACAAAAATTTGGCAAACTTTGAACGCAACTGGATTCGAAATTCATGTATGAGGAGCATGAATACGGCCATAACTCGTGAATCCGTTATTTGCATTTGATTACGCTGCATCATATTAACAGTTCTAAGGAGCTGAAACATTTGAATAATTTCCATTGTAGTTTCAGGGTGTGCATTTGTCGTAACAAATTCGAAGCTTATATACCAGTGTACGTGCTTTGAATGTAATTTCGTTTACCGCTATGCAAATCCATTTCGAAAGTTAATTCATTTCTATACATTGACATCGAAACAATAAAATTAACGTATAGGATGTTATTCCGTATTGATCACTCGATTCTAAGTCAATATCGTTATCTTTGGAAGAAAGTAGATCGAACTTAAGATAACATACATTAAAAAAAAAAAAAAAAAAACACGTCGGTTTATCGAATTAAATAGTTCGTTAATGGAAAGGTTTACATTCGAGATCTTATGGAAGATAAACTGTATTTTTATCTATGGCAACGTCGTGGTTTTCGTTATCTAAGATTAGGAATCATGCATGCTTATATACGAAATGTAAATATCCAAAACGATCTCAAACGAAATTAAAAATTAACCTGTAACTTTCCGGTCGAGGTCTTGTGCTGTTGACGGTATAGTGTCCCATTTTGTACGTTCTCCCGTTTTTTTTTACGTCGATCATCTTTTTCTGTTGCCAGAAGGCAAACTCACTTTCTAAGGTCGGTATAACTTTGCGCAGATAATCGTAGTCCCCAGTAAAGTCCAAGTATTTTGATACCTATCAGTTAAAATCAAACATTATTATATGTACAATATCTTTCACAGAACGTAATTGTAGTGTAAAATTCATTTGTAGAACCTATTATGCAATAACAAAATTGGCACTTGCAGATATCAATCTTTATAAGGTTATTTAATTATTTCGAAAGTTTTTTAAATATATATACATAACTAAATATGTAATAAATTAATATATATTTTAGAGTCATTTAAAATTTCTTGAGTTCGAGTTACGAATGATCAAAGTATTCGAACTGGTTAATATAGTAATTTGAGTGCTACTCGAGCGCCTCCAGTACAAATCGAGCAAAATCGTAATTTATAAACGTTGGTACATGTCCATGTCCAGCAAACTTCTGCGATATTTCCGATCGTTGTTCAGAACTTCGATATCTTTGGAATAAACAGACGTAGCTGCAATCAGACTATTCTTAACGAAAACACATTGGAGGGGCTGGCATTCGGAAGTAGAAATTCTGCTGTATCGAACTTTTCGAGTGCGGTACTACGGAACAAAGTTTCGAAACGCGCGTCATAGACTACAATAGTCTTGGCTAGCAGATTTATTCCACTAAACATTTCTTCCCGGCATAAAAGCACTGTTACCTGAACTTTTTTAATTTGATTCATTATCTCGTCAACTATCTTATCTCTGGATTTTCTGTTTTCGAATTTTACAAAGAATCATTAGCATTTAAAATTATAAAAATATTTATCGAATTTATCTCACTTGATTAGCGTTTTCTGGTAAAACGACTCGTTATTTTTAATTGAAACATCCAACAGAGATACGAATCGCGTTACAAAATTTCAGACCAACCTCTTTATCTCGATCGAGTTTAAAAGATTCAGAAAATAAAGAAAGCAAAGGAAAAATGAAATATCCGAAGTACAATTCCAAGAGGAATGCCTTTCGGCTTTGCCAAAAAGTTGGTTGGAAGAACTGTATACATTCACGGAAATCCTTTTACCACATTCTGAAATCTTCATACGCTGAGGGAAATAATTTTCTCCGCGTGAACTAAAAGAGTTTGCATAAGCATGATTTTCGTGGCTGTCGCCGGTTTTCTGGGTTTATTCAAACGAGTGCATCGAGAGTGACTCTAAATTTCACGAGTTACACTCTTCGCCACGAATCATATTTCTTTTCCTCCTTTTCTCATGTTTATAAAAGGCCGCGTTTATTTCCTAGAAATGCCATGACCTGTTCAAGTTATTCGGTTCACGTGCTTCTGCGCAAACAACTTCTACTTCTCTGTTTTTGGTAATATCAAATTTATTTGTCAGGATAAGCGGTAAAAAATATGTCTCACCATTCTTATATAATTAAATTGAATTTCAAATTAAAAAGTTCTTTGTTCGACTAAGATTACTAGACTCCAAGTTCGCTTATTGAATTCCCTATAACAGAAGTCCGACAAACTTAATTTCTCTTTCATTTCAATCCTTGCAACGTTATACCTACAACAAAACCGATAATAATAGCAGCGAGCCGACATTCGTCAACCGCGAGATATTAATATCTTTTTCACGGTACTCCATTGCATCAAGGAGAGAAAGAAACAGGAAAATTCAACAATTTCACTATGAAAGGACCGCTACGGTTATATCGATCTCGGTCTTAAATTACAGACATTTTCCGACTATTGAGTTTACCCAACTCAATTGTGTGGAAATCTTCCAGTGCTAGTCTCGCCACACCACAGGAAAGGAAATACGAAAACTTTTAGCCGATGTTACCTCGAGGAAGTCGAGTTTCAGGCAACTTTAAAATTCTTGTTCCCGCGAAGTCTCTGCGACAAACCGAGTGCAGGATTCGACGACTACAATCCTCGGGTTCTGTATCATTCGCGTCGCTCGTAGAAATTTCGAAGGACAAGCCGCGGTCAAATGACCTTCAAATTCGATGGAATATGTCTCGATGAGATAGAGAACCGACGTTAATTGACATTCCAAACAACATTATCGTTTAGTGGCGTCCACTCGATCTGGCGGCCGAGCAGATTTATTTTTCGTGAAAAAAAATTATTCCTTTCGTCGATTCGTAGTTATAGCGAATTTTCGGGAGGAAAACAGATCTTCGAGAAGAACGAGGAGGCTGCTACCTGTTACGTAATTTTTCAGAAATTCCAAAATACAAAAAGCACAAGTTGCTACGATTAATCAAAAAAATTAAGCGAGTTACGTGCATTGCATGGTTCGTTTATTCGTACATATCAGTTTGCATGATTTTTTCTCTTAAATTATTATGGGAAATATTCGTTATTGTTAAAACGATGACTAACGGACAAAAAAAAAAAAAAAAAAGAAAAAAAAGAAAAACAAGAAAAGAAAAGAACGAATCTGTTTGCGGTTTGGTAGATCCTATATATTTGGGTTGTTACGTACATATGTACACGGTTGAGAGAGAAAAACGAGTTTAAAGTCAATATAAAAAGGTATGACGTACCATGAGATGTATTAGGGGTGGTTGGCTCCTCATGAGGTAATAAATTCTACCACCGTTGGGTATGAACCCATATTTCTGCACCATGTATAAGAAATTGTCTATCATTCCCCTGGCAGTTTGATACATGTCGGATAACAGTAGCCCTTCAATCACCCAGTAACTGTCCCAATAGTAAAACTCTGTCGGGATAAAAGAACATTGTCAAAGTATATTTTAGTACTTCTGGCATTTTTACAGATTCGCGTTTAAAATCTTACGATTTATAGGGGTTAAATCAAGTATATTTTTGCATCGGAGAAAATTTCAAATTTTTGGTAATTTGTTTTAAAACTGACCACCACTTCGGAATACTATATTTTGTATCACTACTTAATTTGCATACCGTTCGTGATTTATTATTAATATATTCACTGGCGGTTGCATATCAGCTGATCGTTCGAGTCAATCGGATTATATGTTAAACATGAAATACAATAGAGTGGAACATATAGCTGAACCTATGGTATCGAGTTGCACAAAGTACAATGGACGACAAGTTTTATCTTCATTACAATTACAAAATAGGCATAGTTAAAAACTAAAATTCAAACATTTGTTGCAAATGTAATATTTTACAAGCAAATAAAAAGAGATAATCGGTTAATTACTAAACCAAGTAACTTTTTGACAAATAAATAATTTAATGTTTAGCAGGTCTTTAGCGGTAAAAGTTATTGGAATCTGTATGATGTATTAGACATTGGAAAATTTATTTTACCTTTGAAACGACCACCAGGAATTATTAAACCATTGGGCACGTAAATCAGACTATGTCTATCCGGCTGCCTGGCAATTTCAGGATTCACCTTCCTCGCCAATTTCTTCCAAATTTCGTTCAGATCTTTCGCCCACTCGTAGTACTTGGGTTCTTGGATGCGTTGCAAGATCGAAGGATTATTCGTCCAGTCTGGCAGTGTCCAGTTTACTAGCTCGTTCGACGAGACGAAATTTTCATTGACATATTGAGTCAGTTGGCTTTTAGTCGGTTTGTTGTTCGTTTCTTTCATCAACTCGTAGAAGCTACAGGGAGTGAAAAGAAACACGATCGTCTAGTTAGGCAATCATAATAATGAAATGTAAAGAAAATCTATCAGAAAGATCCACTAGTATAATGCTGATGATAAATATTCTTTTTTACTAAAAGATCGCTTCAAGAGAAAGTAGCATTCCTTAACTCGAGAATTATTAGACCGCGGATTTTTTATGCACTTTTAAGAAACTGGAATGTGGAAAATTACATAGAATACACATAGTATGGAAAAATATAAAAAACATCCAAAGTATAGTGGTTTCCATAATATTTAGTAGGTAAACCAAGTTTCTATCAAAGTTCTATTTTTTAACTGAGTTTCTCAAAAGTATGAATTCGCATAAAAATCCGCAGTCTAATAATTACTGACCTGTAATGAATGAGATTGTAATTGAAGTGCCATGCTAGTGTTATAAATTTCCATTTTACATATTTCTGTTCGCAGAAACGCATAAGACATAAAATAGAACTTTTATCTGCATCTAATATATTCATAATTTAGCCTTGCCCCTGGTACAGGAACGATCAGTTCCATTGATCGTTAACACTAACCTTACGATGAGCTTTACGTTCTTCCCGAATTCGCTTTACAATGCTCATAAAACGAGAGAGAATTTCGCGTTCCGTTCGAGCCAGCGAAAATTGCCAGCCGTATCTCTCGAACGAGACATTCGCCCAAAACGATGTTCGCTTTATGCCGGTGGGTTGGCCGCAGAAAACGAATTGATCACCGAGAAAATTGCAAAAAGGTGCAAACGTTCTATAGTTCTCGATACGTTTTTCCACATTCTACAAGTGGCAAATTGTAAGAATTTTACGCATTTCCAAACTTTTTTCTCGTGGCAACGCAATGTCGTGAGAACGTTTTATCGTTGAATGGAGAAGAAAGATTGATTGATCGTGCATTCATTGCCGCAGCAACCTTTGTGTCGTTTTCAACCGAATCGTATTCTTCCATTGTTGAGAAATCTTTCAACTTGAGAAAGATTTGAAAGAATCATTGATACTTGTGATTACTTATTTCCATCGTATGCGAATAAATTTCTTAAAATGTTAAAAATGCTTTCCTTGATTTATTTAAAACAGAGATATTGAAATATCAAAGATTCCAGAATCACAGCAGAGTTAAGAAAGGGAAAATTGTTAAAGAGGACAACTGGAAAACTGGAGACTGCTGATAGATTTATCGAGACAATTAATTTTAACGATCCTAAAAATTTTACGTTTCAGCTATCTCATAATCGCAGGAATTTATAGTTTCCCCAAGTACTTGTTATTTTATCGGGTAAAACTTTTATTCGCTTGCAGTGGCGGTTATTTAATAGATATGGTTATCGCAAGATCGAATTGGGCTGCATTCGACGATAGGATAAGTTCACGGAGTAATCCGCTACGATGGAAGTGGACGAAAGCGAACGTAGCCGAGTATCGTAAACTGGATACTATAAAAGTCCCAGTAAACGGAGTGATTTAACGTAGGAACAATTTAAAAACGCGTCTGGTCACCGTGATTTCGTTTTCGGAGCGATCGTAAATTGTAGACGGCTTTGTGCCGCTTATTCATGTTACGCGGAAAGAAAGAAGGAACATTGGAATTTTATCTTAAGTGAAATGAAGCTCACTCTACTATTTAAGATCACAAAATATCGAGCAATTGTCTCGTTTGTGTATTCTTTTATTCAGAAAAATGAAATGTTATTACTCATTTATGCTGAGTTGATAATAATTGTACGACACGCTCGATGAAACGTTTACGATATTGAAAGAAATTCTGTTTAATAGCAACAAGTTTTAATTGCGTTAAAAATATTGCTGGTTGAACTTACTTGGCGAGAGTTATTTCAGGATCGTTTATCTGTTGAAGATCGACGAACGTCTTGCTGTCGCTGTAGATATTAGATAGCTGCACAGTTTTCAGTAGTTCTCCGGTACAATAGATCTCGCTGGAAAACAAAAATAAATAAATGACAAATCTATCAATCTGGAACCATCGTAATGTATTTGTCTTGTGTACTATTCTTATATAATTTCTTAGATAGCAGTGTTCTCAAACGTAATATCAGAATTATAAACGTAATCATAATGAGTTATCGCCGTAGCCGTAGACAATAGCATGAATCGATAATCTGATTACATTGTTCAACTGTTCGCTAAACCGATTAACTCGCGATCCGATTTTGGTCGTATTCAAAGATCATTCGGCAAGGGATAAACACAAAGTCTATTAGAAAATCCTAATCAAATTCTATTTTATTACAACCGTATACACGGTACATTAAACCGATGACATTTATATAACTGTTACCGATGAAAATTTGCATGTATATACGCGTAAAGGCTAGCGAAACACATACGCATATATAAAACATAAATCAATTTATGTTTCGTGACTCTGATTCTGACGTTATTTGATAGTTAAAAGGCAATGATTTAACTATCAAATAATTGCGCTATAAACACAAAATGTAAGTATTTCGTGTTACGACGTACGTTTTCGTGTTATGACGCGATCAATTCAATCTCGGTAGAAAACTATTGTTTCTACCTCCGACTAATATGCTCGTTTTATCTATCGATCTGCGGTCTTATCTCAGCTTTATCACACGACGTTTAAAGAGCGAAACCTCGAGAATCGTGTTTATGGAATACATTGCCGTTAGAAACAACTTTTATCTGCTTCCATCGAATCACACGAGACCATCCAACCGGAGATTCGTTGAATTTCACGGCGCATGCACGCGCACTGGAATAAAAAGGTTTGTTTCTACAAGTCACGGTAAATTTCGAGATTATAAAATTCTGTTCGTAGAGAAGTCTGGTCCATGTCAAAGAACGTTTCATTGTCACTGTACAACTGATATTTCTTGTTTAATTTAATATTTCCTTGAAGGAGAAGAAAATAAAAGAATTCTGTGCTGAGATCTAGAAAAATCGCTTGATTTCCTCTGACGTTATCGTTTTCGTTTGGAAAAAAAAAAAAGAAAAAAGAGACAAAAAACCGAGTGTCCTCCATTCCTTTCAGCTTTCGAATTCCTTTTATCTTCTTTGATCTTGCATTGCATTTTTTCTCTCTTCCCTTCGCAAGATGAAAAGAGGACAAAGATGATAACGTAACTACCGCTGGTTGTCGCACCCTAGATTTCATACTAACCACCGCGAGCCACAAAAGAAGAAAAAAGGAAAAGGGAAGAAGAAAAAAAAATATTACGGAGCTGTCGAGATTGTCGACCTTCGTCATTCTGTTACAGTTTCCCTTTCTACCGGATGTATACGAGCGTTTTATCTTTGGCGTGTTCAGAGAAAGCTATCGGAAGTTTACTTTTGATTGATGGAATCTTGCTGCTAGAGCTTTCAAAACTCCTAATGGATGACACACTTTTCTTTTTTCACAATTCGACAGTTACGCGTGCACGTTAAAATATACGTGTATCCAAGCGTTTTTCTCCCATGGGACGTACTAATTCTAAAAGTAAATGTACGTAATACTAGATTTCCTGTATCTTTTGTCGTTATCGTCGTGGTGTTATATTTTTCTTGATTGAAAATAGGAAAGCGTTAAAACTCGTTATTAATAGCCGACAGTCTTCGGGAAATGTAAGAAAATATTATACGGTGTAGAACATGTAAAATTATAGAGAGAAAGATAAGAATATAGAGGATACTACGAGAAGCTGGACGATGAAACAAATCACGAACTTTCCATTTCGGGGTGGTCGCCTCTCTATGGAGGAGCCACTTCTTCAATCGTTTCGAGAATATTTCGGATAAGGTAAGCCGTTTCACCCGAGCCATGAATTTCTTTAGAGGCTACCTGCGTCCTCTGTTATCGTTTTATCGTTTGGCCGGATGTACCTTCGTCAAACTTGTACGTGAATGTCCGATAGAGAATTACGCACCCGTCTGGGATCGAAATTTCTTCGCAATCCCGTCATAAAAATTCCTATACATGTTTCATGAACCCTCAAGCTACGTATATATTTTACATATAATGAAAATTTATAAAGTAACTTTAGGAAACGCGAGATGTTCGATTAGCAAGCTCCCTTCAGGTTTTGTCTCAATTTTCTGAGAGCTCTTAAGGGGTTTCCATGGTTTCGTGTAAAACCATCGCCCTTCAATACCGATAACCGATATTCTTGAATAAAAAGCAAACGACGAATCATCATTACGAAGCCCTGTCCCGATTATGCCTGTCCTCCCAGGCCCTTTGTCTCCTCTTTGTCTGTTTGCCCGGCTGATAATGTTTCGAGAGCTCTCCTTAATTAATTAAGGTTATTTCGTGAAATCGACATCAGTCGAGCTGCAAGTAGGGAAAAGATGGTGAATTCCGCTTTAAAAAAGGTTCCTCGGGGGTTCCTTCAATCGACATATTCAACACTCCTCTCTCTCTCACACACACACACACAATCCAGAATAAATTGCCTCTTAAATGCGAGTCCCTTGCGAGGTTCGAAATGAAGTATGTTTATAATATTCAACCACTTAAATCGTGGTAAACGTTAAGTGTTAAACAAGATGTATAAAATAAATTAATCAAAATTGGAATTACATAGAATTTGTGATATACTATTATCATTATACATATATCATATGACAATTATCAAGAAAATTGGCTTGTTACGGTGTATGATATATTTTATCAGTCCACTTTATTATGGTTTTCAACTGGAGAGACAAATTACTCGCGCTAGGGTATTTGACTTGTTCTTTCTTTCGATCGTTTCCTCTTTGCCTCTACAAATCTATTATCAACGATACATCGATAAAGTTTCATGATACCCGTCGGTCAGAGCGAATAAAGAAAATTAATATGAAAGAGGGAAGACAATTATTAAATAACAATTAAAGGCAAATTTCAAGATACAAATCTGTAGACTTGAAACGAGTATCTCGGAAAGTTTCGCGTGTCTAACAAATTTCGTTATATCTTCAGCGAATGAGGATTCACGGTTGTTCGCTGAACTAAATCTGCTTTCCCTTGTAATTTGAGATACACGCCCTCGCAACATTTCCACGCTGCCACTAACTCTTCGCCTCTGAGGAATTTCGGATGATGCTCTCTGTCAGAGAAACGCCGCTTAAGGTCAGGCAGGTATGTACTTTTCAACAACGAACTACATCCAAACTTTGAAATATGAGTAGCTAACTTCCTCCAAGGAAATTATGTCAGTTACCTTGATCGGGAGGAACTCGGTTATATGTTTATTAGACGCGTCGTCTAGTTATATTTCATGAATCTAGAATGATAGATAACGACGATGAAAACTTGACCTAAAAGTGGTAAAGACTAAAGTTAAAACTGGTCTGCGACGATACCACGGTAACTTTTGTATGTGTTTATACGTACTATGTTTGTATGTATTGCAAATTCCATAAGAGATTCTTATATTGTTGATCGTTGAATTATATTATTGACTGTTGAAAAATCAAGTAAACATTAAAAGATACACTGGCATCGAATCGATAAGATTAATTCTGAAAAAGATAAATGTCGAGCCATGTATTCTTATTGCAACTGAAAATGGTTAAATCAGCGTTTAAAAAGTTGGAAATAAGATTAACAGTTAAGAAGAGTCAAAGAAAAATTTTCTCACTAAAATAAATTTTACGCGCATACATCAGTAAGAGGTGACCTTATTTCCAGCAAGAAGGGATAAATATTCCTGTTTAAAGAATTATGCAGCTGACTGTGTCAAGATATTATGCATACAGTGTCGTAAATAATATTCAAAGTTCTCCAAGTAACTTTGCCGAGTATCACGACTTTTGTATATTTTTACATCCCTTGGAAGTAGACGATAGGAAAGTTCGAGCAAGAGTAGCATAGCACGCACATTTGATGACAGGCGATTTTGTAAATAATATACAAACGAAGTAATATAACACCGGAGATGAATCTATGAGACGTTTGAAATTCTAGCTGCGATAAAACAAAAGTGTCAAAGGGGTTGAACTATGGTTGTTTCCGTGTTTAAACGGTCGATAACGCTATTATGTCCGTTTATTAAACACCTCGCACGTTCTCATATATTCTTGTAATGACCGTGGTTACGATTATGGGATTATAAAGTGGGTTTTCCCACGACGCTATTATACGACAGGCTGCGAGAAAGACGGGAAATTATGTTAAATCTTAGAAATGGAAAAGCATTTTATAAAAATATCCTTCTGATCTACATCGATTCCAAAGCTAAAAATTATGTTTGCGAGCACGATAAAATCTTATTTAAATAAATAACTTTACTTAGAATTAAATAATAAATACCAGAACAATATATAATATTTAATATCTATAATATTAGATATTTCGTTACAGAATCTTAAAAAAAATTGTTGAATTTGAGACGTTGATTTTTCACGAAAAGTCTGCACGATAGAAAGTTAAGAGAAAGTCCTGTTACCACGATAATTATCTACCAATCTGGAAAACCATGAAACCACTGAAAGAAAGCGATGGCTTGATCAAAATCAGAGTATCAAACAGCGAGTCAATCGTAGTCGTTTGCTCAAAATGATTAAACTTGAAACCAAATCTGGCTGATATCGTAAATTTCACGGACATAAATTACGCAAAAGCTCTTGGCGAATCGCCATGAAAACGCGAATCACAGACAACTCGTGTAAACCATACCTATTCGACCATCAAATTCTGCAAAGTATCTCGTAAATTAGCAACGAGACGATCGGTCAATTAAGTGCGAAGCTCGATCTAGGACCGTTAAGAAACTCCGATCAAACCGGAATTCCAGTAATTTCGTGTTCCCTCGTAAAATGATCCACGATCCACGAAACGTCGTAATTTTCTGCTTGCAGAAACGTCTATAGACGTTTCAAGTTACTAAGATCCACGTCTTAAAACGGATTAAACTTTCTTCCTCCATGATCCCAAAAGTTGTAATTGTTTTGGCTACATAATATTCTTTAAATCAACTTTAAAATTCGCTTTACTTCGTTGATATAACATTTTTGAGGATCTGGACGATCGTGGTTATCATTAGATTGATAGAAAATCGGTTGTATATCCTGAAGAAAGTGCAAGCATCGAGATAAAATAAAGGGCGCACTGGAAAGTATCGCGTATTCGATAGAATAGAAACAGTTTAAATAATCTCTAAGCTAATAAAATTCATCGTACGTTGTTCTATATTATCTAAAGCGAAAAACACAAGCAGAAGTATATAGAGATAGCATTTAACAACGAGAGCTTCTAAATCAGGGCATAATGAAGCGCATAGACAAGCATTAAGTGAATTTACTTGAAATCAAAACCTCCTATAAAATAATTTTATTCTATAACTTCAAGCTATTAATTGTACCATTAATTACAGAATATTGTTCGAATATCGAATTCGTGAGACGTTTCGTAAATCGTCATCGTTGTATGGAGAATGATAAAATGAACTAATGAAACGAACAGCGACATTTATTTTCATTTAACGGATAATACGTATCTATGGATAATGCGTACACGCTTAAGGTCTTTGCCTAAGGAACCATTATCGATTTCTGGATTATCGTTAAGAGTATCCTGGGGTGGTACACAGATCAATATATTCAGCATTGGCGAGGATTAAAACTATGAATTGAATTGGATCAAATCAGATGGTTAACAACGACTGTTCACGTAATTGGAAGTCTCTAAAGCAACCAATTGGCTGGTAAGCCAAGTAAATTGCACGAAGAACAATGATTTTGTGGCTTACCTGCTAGCTAGAAGGCAATATATTTCAGAGAAACAAGGTGATTCGAGGGTGGCAGCAGATTGATAAGGAAAAAAGCGTTGGGAAATAACACCGATGTATTCTTTTATATTGTTATATTCCACTTTCGGGAATTCTGTTGTAATATATTTCGTATTCGTTTCGATTAATCTCACGTTGAACGGAGATAGCAATGGAAGATCTCAGCGTTTGAATAGCTTCAATTGTAAAATATCTTAAAACGCAAGTATATATATCATCGAACGTACACTTGTGGTAATGGAAATTTCCAAGATTATCGTATGGCTATATAGTTAGTATTATGAAGTAGTACGTATTAATCACAGAATTCCAGATAAAGTATTATTCAACTTGTAAACAATCTCTACATATTTCCAAACGTCAAGATGTTTACACGGATTGCATATTTTTGACACAACAAGTGGAAAAATGGTAACCAGGTCAAATAGAATATAAATTATATAAAAATTGAGTAACTCAACTCAAACCGTTGCGAGATACCTACACCACAGCCCGTGATATTAATCATTCAATTATGCTTTTATTTAGCGCAACTTAGTCGTATGTTACTTATGTTCGTTCGCAGAATTCATTCAGTGTATCGTTCGCTGATTTTACCGAACACAGTCAAGATCGGGAATCTTTTCCTAACTTCAATTCAAATCCTCGAAACGGTGTCCTAGGAACACTAGCTATCCATTCACGTAACGGAAATTCTTTTAAACGTACAGCTCGCTGCTTCTCTTTGAGAATCGGTACGCAAGACGCAAGCACCTTAACTGTATGGTAAATTTGTACGTTGTTGAAATAACATTACTTTACACGAAACACGTTGAAATTTCCATTTATATTTGATTCTCAGCGATACGGAACATAATTCGGAAAAGCATTTTCGAATCATATTTTAACAAATATTCTTCGCGAAAGCTTTATATCGCAGCGATTTCATTCGCTATTATGTATGTACGTAGAAGCAATTTTCGAGCAATTCTATTTGCAAGATTTGCAATTTGACGTCAATAAAAAGAGACACAAGATATAATATCGATAATGTGGAAATTACATTCGTTGGATAATTTTGCGACACGCGAAAAATTTATCGTTTGTAATCGATCGGTATTCAGCACCCGACCCGATTGGATGGTTGTAAATTTTCTCGGTAGAATTCTGTAATTTTGTTTGCACGTCAATTTCCCGGGTACGATGTCTTTGAGGAATCGGGTGGCTGAAAAAAAAAAAAAAAAAAGAAAAACAAGTAAAACGCGACAAAATTATGTATTCAGCTTCAAGAGCTCGAGTGTCGCCAGATTCGTTTCAAAGATGCACCGTGTGTAACGTGAGTTGAGTGTGCTTTATCGTACAGGTAAACCTGGATCTATAGGAGCAACAGGTAAAACGCTGAGAAATTTAAGTCGATAATAGAATTCGATACATTCGCTGCCAATGATATTTTACTTTGAGAGAAGTCCACGGGGCTTTTAAGTCAAATCAATATACCGTAAAATTCGGACAACTGTAAAAAATCGCATAATATAAGTACTCTTTATCATTTTTCTGCTCTTCCTTTTTGATTTTTTACAAAAAGAGAAATTCTCTACAGTCGAGTTAGAGCTTAAATCGAGTAGCAGAAATTTTAGAGAGAGAAAATAAAAATTATTGAATTACTGTCGTTGGTAGAGTGCTATCGTGCAGGGTAAGAATCATTGTATGTAATTAAATTGCTATTGCGTTATTATTTACGAGACAGATACGCATAACCAAATATTTCTGTAATAAAGAAGCGATCATTTTTCTAAAAGTCCCTTCTAACTTAGTCCTTCATATTTTGGTTGGTGACATCTCGTTAAAGAGTTTTCGCATGCTTTTTTCGAATTTCGAATAGAACGTCGATTGAACGTTAGCAAGATTCTCCGGAGACTAACTTCCTTTTTATGAATCGACTCGGGCAAGAAGCAAATCGAATTGATTTCTTGATCGAAGTAATTTGACCTTTCCACCCTGCCTTATCACCTTCTCGATACGAGATTGAACTATTCCGAGGTTTCACGGGTCAATTGAAGAGTCGATCGCGCTTGTCTATTTCTCCTTCAGTTTTCCTTCTTGCGACGATTTTCCTTCGATTTATTCTGTCTTCATCAACCACCGTTAGACGAAAGTCTCAACAGATTGATCTAGCAAGATCTTCGCTGCTACACAGGATGGAAAATTTCTTCCACAAACGGAGTCTTTCCTCATCCACGTATCTCTTTTTCGTTGCTCTTCTTTGCCGTTAATATTCCATGCGTTCGTATCTATCGGAGCACGAAATGAATTTCGAAAATGGTATGCAGAATGCATAAAGATTATAATTGAAAGCAGGAATTGCAAATAATGAAATGTATAAATTTAAATGAATCACGCTGAAAGCATTAAAAAGAAAATTGGTTCCCATCTGATTACCGGAATTAATCAACATTCGATACGGATAAATCTAAATGATCATCGACTTTTGAATGGAAAATATTTCGATTGAAAGACAGATGAGCGGTGTAAATATTCGAAACTATTCCTATCAGCGGAACAAAAAGGCGAAGAGTATATCAAAAAGCATATAGCTCAGTTACGACGAGCAGCCGGATAGAAATAAAGCGTCGAGGGAAATTCCCAAGCGTCAACCAAGCTTCTTAAAATTTTTCAAGCTCGATACTTTTCGTAACCGAGCAAAAATTTGCATGACTATGCCTCTCTGTGTACCGACAGAGACAGTAGAAAATTAGTAACTGTCCTTGTTGGTTTAGAATCAACGATTCATGTTACTTCTTTCCTTTCACTTTTTTGAACCGTCTGCTTTTATCTTCGTCCTATTTTCGCAGCTTGTATTTTGTCTTGGCAATTTTCCGGCATTCGGTGCACCCTTAACACGTTCCTTTTAAATGTTCCTCGTTTTGGAACAACGTTATTTTCAGGAATTGTCATGGATCTCGCTCGAGCGTGTTAATACGTGGCTAGGTTCTTGTTAGAAAATCTGATCTACAAACCTGATTCGTTTGACGAATCTAGTTACATTCCTCGCAAATTGTGCAGGATTTTGGTATCCTGATATTATCGACTTAAAGTGAGTACATATAAATACTGTTATTCTTCTAAATTAATTTCTGAATTCCTATATTGGCAGCTTCCACGAATCGCACGAATGTTTTAAGATTCAAACAATTCCTGAATAATCAAGTAAAACAAGAGAGAATTCTCTAGCACAGGGAGATTCTTATTATTTCCTGGATAATTAATGCAACGCAAAGCTTTTTGTAAGTATATCAACGGTAACGCCGTTATATGTCGCAATGGACTGGTTCTAAGAGACAACCTAATATAAAAAGCCATTATCGACTGCTTACTTATGTCGAGTAGGACAAGCAACGTTTCGTAACGAATTCATGACAAGGACATGCCTGGAGTTTCACTTCTTTAGATGTCTGATCGATCCACTATCATAATTATAAACATTTTTACACAGCCAAGATCTTGGAGAGCAGGAAGACTTCGAAGATAGACGTAATACTGAAACGTTGAAACTTGAAGAGAAAATTCTCGATAATATTTATTTCCCTGTGCTCTCATTTAAATTTGACACTTTATGCAGCTGGGACCATATTTTACTGCTAGTACCGGCTTATTGCTCGAGACATATAGATCTGCAAGTTTTTATGAGCTCGAACAGCTGCGAAATAATTTCAACCGATATCTTCAGCATGCCGAAGCAATAAAATTCGTCCGTTCTATTTCCCACGTTTCATCGGTCCATTCCGTTTCTTCTTCCAGCGCGCGATATATTTCTAACAGTCTAACGCCCTACAAAGGAACAGATACTCGCGTATAAGAGCTCGTCACGTAATAAGAATTTCAATGTACTCGTGCTTGGTCCTTTTTATTGGCGCATCTTCGATCCTACGAGGAAAATACCGCGGTTCGTGTGCACCTCTTGAAACAACCTTCAATCCGTTCTTCATCGCCTTCTTCCATAATACATGACGACATGAATACATTCCTTCCTGTATCTCTTTGAATGTTAGCAAATCGGTGAATATATGGAGAAAAGTTTGACGTATGATTGCTGTTCTACGTTAGTACGTAGCGAGCGTATATCAAGCCACAAGGAAATACCTGCCTAAGCGTTCAGGAAAAGTTATTTTGTCAAACTGATTCACGAATGTACAAATTATATTTTTTTTACAAATGCAATTATTCCCATTATTCTAGGAATTCTAGCATTTAAGAAGAAGAATATTCAATTTTTCCAAGGCATTTCTTCATCTAAGAATGTCTAAGATTCTTGAATAAATGTAAAATATCTCGAGTTTGCACAAAAATTTATGTAAAGAGTTTATACAGCTGATACATATTCTTCCCTCGCTAAAGTATGTATTCCTGGAAAAGAATGCTTCGCGAACGTCGTTCCTCGAATTTTAATAATATCCCTTATATCGAGTTTTGAGAAGCTACGTTATATATAGTAAATCCTGTTATGAAGTAGGTATATGTTCGTTTAGAGAGTGCGTGATTTACGCGGCGCATCTAAGCGATAATAGAGGCAAATTTTTCTCAAGAAAGAATATTATTCTTGGTTATATAAATGCACACACCTTTTCTATACCGATGATAACTATATTATTCGAATGCATTGCACGCGAAGTATTACATACTTCTTAACTAGCATATATACATATATACATATATATCGCACGTAATATCGCAACTACAACTAATACTTGAGAATATTAACTACTCAATTAATTCTCTCTGTTGAAAGATAATGAACACGAAGTGTCATAAAATGATGAATATTTCATTTCAAACGACGTAATAATTCATGGCAGTGCTCCAATCCTCGCGAAAGGGGCCGTACATCTCCAAGGAATTCAATATCTATCACCATGTATCAATATCAATAATATCGTAATCAATCCTTTCAATTTTATCATCGTTAATAACTATTATTTGTCACGATCCTTTTCATGCGTTGAATCATCCGAATTTATTGTTCTTTCTGCGTGTTACGATCCATTTGACGGAATTAAACACGAATTCTATAGGTTCTTAGATTATAATCCGACTTGTAAGGAGACGAACAGTGCCGTTATCATTGGACACTTTGCCTTGGCAACAACCTGTGTCGTGAATTTATAGGATATCGACGAGCCGGCTTTTATCGGGATCGTAAACCTGACCCTTTATGGCGACATTATACCAGACCGAAATGGTTGTACTTCCATTGGAAATGACGTCTCGTGCTACCAAAATGAAAGGAGAAACCGGGATGCTTTCAAATCCTGCCGCCAATTCAACCGTTGAAACGACGCGACATTTTTTTTGAACAAGTTGCCTCTTCTTTCTTCTGCGATGACTTGAAGAAGTTACGCCATTCTCCCGCTCTGAAATCTGTGGAAATCCGAGATTCCAACTTTCTACCATCATCGCGGTTCGGTTGAATGGCTCAGCGAATTCTCGGGCGAATCGAATGTCCAGAGGGGAATCAAAATTCTCGTGAATACTCAATGGGCGATCTTAATCAATGTTTTAAGAACAATACTTGCTTTTAAATTTATGGGAAACAGATGTGTCTCCGTGTTGTGTTCGTTGGCGAGGAACAAGGACGATTTTGTTCGAGAGCGAATCGATAATCAGAGGGGAATAGGAATTGGTCCCAGGAGAATACAACGAGCTTACGTCCAATCAATGTTAAGGAGAATACATTTGACTTTTGGGACTTATGTTTTCGTACAGTGTTTGCTGGGAGAAACTTTTATTCGAAGGTAAATTGATTTAGAGAGGAATGTAAATTTGCTTTAACGTGAAATAGGGATGGTCTAAGTCAGTGTTAAAAATAAGTGCAATGTCATATCTTAGCCCAAAAGTGCTGATGGTAGAGTCTATATCGAGTAAATTGCAGTCCTCGATTATTTCGTCGAATATAAGAAAGTAGAATTGTGCGATGATTCTCTTAAAACTGCTCGCAGGAGAGTAGGAAATTCGCATCCCTTGCGCTACGAAGTAGCAAAACGGGTGAAAAAAAAAAAGATGGAAACCGTGCATCAGGTCGGTAATGAATTATGAATTAATCTTAAACTCGAAGGTAAGCCATTGAACTGAATTCACAGTGTGATAATGAGGTCGGTTCAATTATATCTAATAGCGTCGAAAGTGCTGTACCAGTGCCTCTCGTTTGTTTTAGGTTGCATTGGTGAACGAGTCTACTACGGTTCTTTCGCGCATGCCGTTTCTCGTACGCGTTTCTTTCGCTCGATCATTGATCGGAGAAATCAGATTCTGAATCGAATTGGAGCAATCGTTCGACTGAAGAAATAATTTTTTTCGAAACGAATGTGCGACTAAGAAATATCATCGTTAAAAATAAAAATAAAGAAACGATATATTATCATGGATGGCCGATACTTATCGATTTATTTGCGAAGATAAGGGTAACCTAATTCTCTTGGCAAATATATTGTTGCAGAGCTCTTATTAAGAATGGGATTAGCGAGGAATAAAAGTAGATTCAATTAGAAGGAAGAAAGTGATATACTATTTTAAATCTCTGGCACTGTAATAAAGTCGCGGAGATTAACCAAAAGGGGACGAATTAAAAAATATTCCTTTGTCTGCAACATCGATGTGTTCATTAAAGCGATAATACAGATAAACAGAGGCGTACGATTAATGATAATTTGTCTGCATTGAAAATTGATAACGCTTATATCATGCCCTTGGTCAACGAGTCGCATGCAAGCATGAATGGTCAAATACTATGCACGTGCTCGAAATGCGTTACATTAAAATGAGTTGTTCATACTGATTGATCTGATGGGATATTTGATTGATGAAGATGGTATGCTTATCTATTCCGGAGTAATTGACTATTCTAGTTCTAGTTCTCTTCAACACGGTTTAACGCCGCAATTTAACAGTTTAACAATACAGAAATCGTCGGCAACATAAAAGAAAAATTATCATTCGGAGTTCTTTAAAGACACGTGTTTTCGAAAGTTTTAGAACAGACTGAAAATATGTTGTTATCAGGAACGACATTTGAAGAAATATTATTGTTTCTTTATAACTATAACGGTATTGTTTAGTTAAAACTGAATAAATTATTGTTGAAAATATTATCTTGCCGGTATAATACCGGAAAATAAATATTAATGATAATTTTTATTCTTGTCACATTTGTGCAGTCATTACTAACATTTTATCTACGAAGATACCAATGGTCTATGACTCTACAAAAATTCATCATTGGATAATTTATGGCTCGTGAATTAAACAAATAAGGTCGATATTTGTATCAATTATAGTATGTTTTCTGATAACGGTATTATCAAGAAATGTACAGTGTTTCACAACAAAATACTTTTTCCAAGAACAGATTTGCGATACATAAAATAACGAGAACTTGAATACAAATTTTTCAAATATATCATAATATTAATTTTTCCTTTTACAGCTACAAATCGCACAAAAAATTTCTCAGTATTTATTTTTTGTGTTCATAACGAGCATAAACGAAATCGTGTATCTGTTTTGCATCATCATACGATACAAATACAGGTGTCCAACAACGATCATCGCGGCTTTTCAAAACCACGAGCAGTGCGTACAAAGCGTATTTTCGCAAGAAATTAATGTAATCTTATCGATCTCATTAGCAGTAACCTACTCATCATTATCATTTTTTGTTGCTTTGCCATATCGTTTAATATCGCTAAAAAGCCGAGCATAATGATACTCGTGGATGCGTGAAACGATTGCATAAAAAAGATAACCAAGTATGTTACTCCTAACGAACGTGCATTTACGGGATTGGAATGGATGCCAACCTTGCATCGACGTAGCATGTAATAAATAAATCGTAAATAAACTCGTTCTAAAGAAAACTGGAATCTATTAAATTCATTCATCAAACTTCCGAAGGAGAGAACTTATCTTGAAACAGAGTTCTATTTTTGTTGAACTACGATCGTAAGAATAGATTACGAGAAATTGATTTTATCGAGTCGACATTTATTTTCACATTACAATTGATTTGACAGAGAAACGTATGTTTGAAAGAAAATTCTTTTTAATTTATAAATCTGTGCTAGATTCCAGAACCGTCATGTTTGAAATTTTTGTAAGTTCCAACACAAAAAAATTTTTGGAAAAATAAAGCCGTTTAATTTTCAGAATATTTCTGGAATATAAACACGTATGCATTGACTAATAACAAATTTGCAATCGCTACGTTTACTTTATAAAAAGAAGAAAAAAAAAAAAATGAAAATATATGAATGCAAGGATACATGGTGTGTGTTCATAGCAATTGATTTGAGTGCTGACCATATTCTATTACTTCCCACATCATTATAAAACATAGTATCTCGATGATATCAGAATTTCTGTTTTTATCGCCAATCAGGCTCGTGCACGTACGTAAAAGTAGATTAACAAAGTTTATCTGAGGTTCAGTGCTTTCCCTGTGGCCACGAATAAGATAGTGATAATTCGTACTAATGCAAAGTGAAGTTGTTTAGATATGAATTTTCAACGGTACTACGCGTTGGAACTTTTGTTCGTTCTAAAAAGACTAGAAAAAATGGAAATTTGCATCGTTCTTGTATAATAATTGCAATACGAATATTATCGTTTGTAATTAAACCAGCATGTATAAGCATGCAATAGATACTAACCGTATCCAGTAAAACTATATTTGTGTTTATTTTACTTTAAATTTTACGTTCGACAAAATTTTTCTAAGAAACGATTTAATAGCATTGTATTTTATGCATTGCGATATGAACTACTGTATTTATGGGGTAGATAGATGATTTATTGACAATTTATTGCAATTCAATGACTGCCCTGTCTATGCTTTTGTATCGTATACTATTGTAGATATTAAAGGATTTCCATTCGTGAGTAAGAAAAATTCACATCGATAGACAGCCGAAATATTTTTGCCAAGTAAGGTGAAAGGAAAGTACCACTCGTAAATATAGAAACAGTCGGCATTACAAACTGATGTAAACATATTATAGTGTTCAATACGCTTTCAAGTATTATCGTTGTATTTACGGGACGTTGACTTTATTCGTTTCTCTTTGTTTAAACCCAGTATTGATACGATTCAAGTGAAATTAAAATGGAATTTCTATATATATTTTTTAAATAAAAGAGGAACGAGACTTTACCATTCATATCGATAATTGATTGCGTTGATGCAAATGAACAAGTAGCATTTTAGCTCCAGTCAACTCATTAACATTATTGACAAACACGAACGTTACTGATGAAAATTAATCGAACGTTCGACATTTTGCATGAGAATTATGCGTAAATCCGACTCCAATTTTTATGAATTCGTAATCATTATTAGCATGCATGAATTTCTACGCATAATTATTCTTAATTCAACTAATTAATAAGGATAAAGTCTTACAAGCGTGTTTCTATCCAAGTAAATAACAGCTTATACGCTGTTAAAGTGATAGAAAATCGCTTGAACTCGAAAGCCTTGTAAATCCGAACGAAACACCTTAACTAAACACCCAGAAATTCTACAAATCGATGAAAAACCCAAAAGCCATTACCAAGACAATCGCCTACTCCATCTAAAAATACTCGCCCGAATGATCGACCACGCCAAATTTTTCTTCTACCTGATCTATCGAGAAGTAAACACGACTTTTCGAGCCTAATCCACGTTCCCCTTTCCAAATCCTCATCCCGATTGGCAAGGAACAGAAAACGTGGTGGAACAAAGATACTGGACAAAAGATTGAAGAAAGAAAAGGACAGGGACAAAAAGGGAAGAACAAAGAAACCGAGTCTTTATCGGGAGAAAGTAGGAAGAAAGGAAGCGTATATGGGCCAAGAGCGTATACCATGTGCTGATAGTTTTACGCGATGGGGGAAGCAGGCTTTTCAGGCAGGAAGAAGGCGGTTCGAGCGGCACCTTGCACACGCTTGCTGTTTCCCTTTCACTCACCTATAACAGTCCGTGGCCTTGACGCTGGCATGTCCGATCGAGGCGGCATCGGTCAAGGCAGAGATCAGACCGATGACGCCGACAACGATCAAAAATCCACTTGGCATAGTGCTTCCTGGAAGGAGTCACACACGGCTGGTGACCTCAGATTAAAAGTCGACGAACCTCTTCGGCCCTTGGTTCAACTCTGACGCCTGTGGACGATTTCTAGCAAACCCAAGACTCTTTCACCCAGTAACAACAGCACGCATCCGAATCGTTCGACGATCAGCCGACCGACTGATACGCGTGGCGCGCCACTTACAAATACGGCTCCTGGCGATCGCGCTTGGCCTTCCGCTGACAGTTCGCTACTTGCGGTTGCAGCACGCGAGACACACTGTGGTGCAAACGGCTGCTCGCTCGGACACTGTTGATGTCGAAAGCGACCAACCAACGTGTAAACGGAGACACGCGACTTTACACTTCTTATCGTTCAAGAATAAACGATGATCAACAACGCTGAGAAAGAAGCCCGCGACGGAGCCTCAGTTTCCGAACCCTTTGTGCACACTGACGGAACTCGCGATCGGTTATATGAGTCTGGTCGGTTGATAATGAGTCGCTTGTTCATTGGTCTGACACCGGAATACTCCCCCAGCCTGATTGGCTGTCGATTAACTTTGCGACCGCGACGACTAACCGTTTATCTTCCTAAGCGACCAAGGCGAAAGGCTTCACGCAGAATTTTTTGCCTGTTCTTCCTAACCAGCACGTGACAAGGATTTGTGATCGATCGTGCAAGGATCTCGCGCAAGGATCGTCCGTGATTCTTTCATCCGAATTTGTCTTAATGTTCCTTCGGGGAATTTTGGTCAGACCCTGATGAGACAAGGAATGATTACTGTGCTTGATAATAACTGGATCTTGGACACGGTCATTTTTACCGTTGTCGCTTTTTCTGTTGCCCTTTAGTGCGAACGTTGAAATTTTTTCGATTTTTATGAATGGTTTCTATCCTTTATGTCACCACTTAAAATCATTAATCATGATTTGTAATTATTCGTAACAGTTCACTATGTGTGGAATTTTGTTTAAAAAACGTCAATTACTTCAGCCTTTGACAAATGATGCACAAAATTATCACTCTCTAGGTTTTAGGTAAAATGAAATTCCGGAATTCTAGTATCAAATTCGGATGACCCGAGTTATTTTGCTATAGCTACGTGTAGTGTGATTATTGCATATCCCGGAAATACTATGATGTTTACTGTCTTTCGGGGCAAAAGCTGGATGATTATAATAATCGGTTCGTTGATATTAACTGAAAACTCGAAAGTTTGTTTGGTTTGATTCGATAAGATATGGGTAGCTGTTATTGATTGAACTCGACCCAAAATTCTTTAAGAATTATTTAAGAATTCTTTAGATCCGATAATGATTTTAGAATTACCTACATCAGACATCAGACATCGTTTTTCAGAAATGTGTCGTAACAAATTCGTCATTTATCGAAACCTAAATTCGATTCGTAAGAGTCACGTGCGCGTTCATCTTAACATTTTTCTGATTCTCCTCACCAACACGTGAAAAACCGGGTACAAAGCGAAAAAGTATGAAAAGTAGAAGACTAAGGACTCTTGTGAAAATAAATCTTTTCAAACGCTACAGGACGTTTATTAAGGAACGGAAGGAAATTAAATTTTTCCGTGATCTCTCTCGTAATATTACTGCTCCTATATCATTTCGTTTTCTTATATGTTGATGAACTGCAATTACTATCATATCGTCTGATTAACGCTTCGTTGCAGACGAGTTAGAAACGCCGCTTCAAGGAAAGTTGTGCTACGGGAACAGAAATTAACGAGTCGACTTTTCTATTGAAAATATTCTCGAACGATGAATAATTTTCTTCTTTCTTCTATCTTTTTATGACTGCAACGATTTTAACGGATAACTTGCCGTATAACTGTTTATTTCTTCTAACAAGACTCACAGAAGACATTCCAGGCGATTTAGCTTTTTATTAGACGTAATTAGATTCTTTTTCAGTTGCCATAAAAAAAGAAGTCTTGAACGAACGCATCTCCCACGGTATAAAATTTGTTACTATTGTGCCGTAATTTACTCTGTTTAAACAAATTGCTCTTTAAAAGCGATCGTTCCACGACAACTTGCATTCACCTCATGGAAATATCTTTTTTATCCCCATGAATAATTCAAGTAACCACAGAGCGTGTCAACGAGAAGATACTGGACAATTGCAACGGGAATGATGGGAAAATTGTGCTAGTTGTATCTATTCATTGCGAACAGATTTAGAGTTTTTCTTTAGCACGGTCGCCCGCTGCCAGAACCTTAATAATCACGAAAATTTCACTGGTGATCTTAAAGAAAGAGATTTGACAGTAAATTTACTTCAAAATTAATATTCTTCGATGATTTTCTAAGTAGGATTCATCAAATTTGGAAGTAGAAACAAATACAGAATCAGAAGTTATTTTCCTTCGATGTACGTAGAAGATAAACAAATTTGTTGTGACGTGTTGCGAAACACGCAAAGCATTTTAAATAGTCAACAATTTATATACTTGTCTAAATATTCTATGCCTTATCTGCGATAGTAGTTTTTACATGTCCTCTGTGCGCAATTACCATAGATAAGAGCCTTTTTTTTTAAATTCCCCTTCGAATAAATTTCCTATTTTGAATAAATGAATAACCTAATATTTTAGTTGGCATGTAATTATGTATCGCAAATTACACTTAGCTGGAAGTTAAGAAATAGTTTGTTGGTATTTATGCAAATTTATAGTTTCATAGGTAGAATTAAAGTAGTAGAACTTAAACAGAAATTTATTTCATTCGCAAAATATTGCAAGTACTATATTTTTAGTATTTTAATTATTTTGGCGTATCGCGTGCGTTCTAGCCACTTGGGTATCTTCGATTTTTCCAATTAATGCATAAACATCCGTTGTTTATATTACGTGTACTCGTGGATGGCAAATTTTATGATTAATTCCTGTTATTATTACATACACGGTCGCGAATATTGTCTTCCTCTAATTTTGTCCGTGAAATATACATAATTGAAACTAAACATTACTTAACGAGAACGTGTGCGCATTACGTAAATAATTGTTTATTATTCGACATCTCCCTTTTGGCACCGCGAATTTCGGTCGATTTAATGCAAGCTCTCATACGTGATGCGAATCGATGATGCAACTTAAGGTCCTGAAATACCTAAATCATCTCTCGTTTTTACTCTAGTACTCACTTTTACTAAGGATTGGAAAATAAAGGTACATGATAATTTTATGGAATAATGAACTTTTTATTTTTCTTTAGAATTCTTTAAAAAAAGATAAATAATTCTATAGATAATAATTTTATTCCATCATCTGCTTCTTGTCAGAAAATATACAGTGAAATGAAATGTATTGCAGTTGATAATTCCACGTTTTACAATCGCATTTCCAGACCAAAGGCGCATTCGTTTCGACAAACTTTTTTCAAAATTCTGTTCGATCTTCTTCGTTATAACATCGTTATTAAGAACATTTGCTAGTTTTTATCATGCGCCTGGCACCGTAAAGCAGCTCACGTATTCCAGATAGCTCAAGCATTTCCTCCTTAGATTACATTAATTACAAACGCTATTCAGAATGTTTATTTGTGGCCGCGTTTTACGCTATTGTTATGTTAGAGTGTAAAATATTACAGTAAATCATTATTACTACAATAGTAAATCATTTAAATATCGCTCACGAATTTCAGATTAGGAAGAAAAAATAATTTATTCCTTTAGGGAAGCAGATAATATCTTATACGTTGTCGTAATAGAATACAACACGGTTATCAATCAATATACCAAATCGAATGTTTATTTTATTCAGAAAATTATTTGTTCAAGCAATTATCCGATGACGATTCATAATTTTTTTCATAAAAAAATCTTCATTTGACATTTACCTGATACATCTGACACTATGTTTAGGAAAATCACTATTAATTAGCCAACGTTTATGTAAATCACACGAAAACAGTAACGGTTTAGACATTAATAAGCAAATTTGCGATAATCATCGGGATTCTTCGGATAAATCTTGTTTTATTTACGAAGAATGCTTGTAGAATAATTGAACTGTCAATTAGTATTCTTTGTTACGTAAAAAATTGTGAATAATTTATTATAGAAAACGCTATTTATCACAGTTAATATATAGCTGACGGCTGTAGCTATCTGTTTTAAGTTGCTAAACGCCACTCGATGAATAATACGTTCTCGGCACGAACCACGAGATCAAAATGAAGGAAGTTGTCCAAGCCAACTTTTTGCAACCGGACTTTTCTTTATTCATGAGAAAAAGTTTATTTCAGGGAATACTGAGGATGACATTTTTTAAGTGGTTGCATTCAAGGAATTACAGTACCGTCAGTTTTGATTATTTTCTTTTAGAAAAATAGGTGGATGTTACGGTAACATGGATAAATATATGGTGGGAATTTTTGACTACAAATATTGTATAAGTTCCTAGAAAAAAGTGACGAAGCAACCTTGGAATTCTTACAGTAAAACACACAGATTTAAGTAGTTTTTAGCTCATTTGATGTTGTTGTAGGATGATAATTGTCCTATTTATTATTTATTATCCCTCGAGACGAGCTTTTTCTAATGCACACTTAATCCAAGTTCCGTCGGTGGAAGAAGATCATGGCTGAAAATAAACAGCGGAACTAAAGCGTCCTTAAACAAAATATGATCCATCGCAGCTTACGAGAAATTATGCATAGTATCAACAACGTTTGGAATAAAGCTGCCGAAGAAATGCAGCGTCTGAAAAATTATGCACAGTATGAACAACACTTGAAGTAACACTTCCTAAGAATTGTAGTCCTACATTTATTATTTGGTTATATCATAATGAAACGGAGTTACGTAACAACATTACACCAATGCGTTGCAAACATATTTCAACTCTGGCTGAATAATTTGTGCTTCATCCTTGTGAAATAGTGCGCTTTGTTTGAAAAACAATAAAAATGCAACGTGAGATGTGTGACGAGAAGAATTTGAATCTCCGTTGAAATTAATGTTTGACACTCGTAATTGGTTGCAATATTTCATCGGTTTTATCTTCGTTCAATTATGCCATTGATTCGCGAGAGGATTGTAATTAATTTTTAATCGATGCCGTAGGTAAATTGTGGCGATGTTGAAATTTATAAACGCGGCTTCGAGTACAAATTGATGCATTGCCATTTAAAATTCCAATCTTATGTAAGATGCATTACTCTTAATAACATGATAGCTGTTCAAATCTTATATAAGGACATCAGATCATTTTTGCAATCATGCATGTTCAATCGTGATATAAGGCACACGGTGTTTCATATTTTCCAACTTGTCCATATAGTCAGTGGCTTTCAAATTCTATTTTCCTTGCCATTTATGTTTATATTTAACGAACCGTTAAGCTGACAAATAAAAACCTTTAATTCGAACTAATCGAATTTCTAAACCCTCTCGTTTCGTGACGATATTATAGATTATAACTTCAGATTTTTATTTTAATATTGTCCAACTTTACCATGTAGTCGATGCCTTCCAAATTCTGTTTTCTCTTGTCATTTATGTTTACATTAAATGCTGAACTACCAGGCTGGAATATAAAAAAATTTTATTTCAGCTAACCAAATTTCGAAATCTTTTCGTGTCGCGACAATATGTCCAGGTTTTTATTTTTTATCGAGAGAAGAGTTACAACGTTTCTATGTTATTTTTTCTTTTTTAAAATTTAACTGTGGTTTCGTTGCAATTTTGAAAGATTAGAAGCAGGTTGAAAAAAAAAAAGAATATCGAGCAATTCTAGAGTCGTCACATTTCAATGTGCACGTACATCAAAAAGTCATGATAAAAAATACAAAATTTTCCAATATAAATCCGGGAAAAATTGGAAGCTTTTCTCTTATATTTTTCGATGTTCGAGTCGAGAGTTGGTCGTTGTCGAGAGTTTGTCGTACGTTAAAACGCTTTCGCGATAAACTATGGTGTTCGGATATTTGTAGCTACAGCCCTAGTGAAATATTCGCGGCAAATCACTGTTAAAAAGTTCTCAACTTCTAATGTCCACGCTCAACCTATATATTCAACCTATCGTATGCCGGCAGCACGAAATCTGATAAGATTGGTATAGGGTCAAAATCTACGACGTGTTTGAAAGGTGCCCTCTCGTTCAACCTCAGCCGTCGATACTGGCAATGTAATTTACGAACATTCAAGATATTAGCAGAGGGGTAGAAAGTGGTTAACCTTCCTGGAAACTTTACGGTAGTTTTCCCCCTTATAAAGTCGATTGTTTACCAAGATTTCGTTGTACACGAAAAGTTCTATATCAAGTGGCTAGATAATTCACTTTTACGGCGTTTTATTACATACGTTACGTTGCAAAGTAAACGCATATAATTATTTTAATATTAATTATTATTATATACCTGTATATACCTGTTTATTATTTACTTACTATCATTATACATAATATATTTATATATTTATATATTAATTATTAATATTGTTAATTTAAACTCGAAAGTACTTGCCTGTTACGGATTATTTCACCATAAAATACTCCTCGTTTTATTTCACCAGCCATAAGGATTTTTATATTTACAAATTTCGTAGTTATAGTAAATATTCTCTACATATTTTCTTTTATTTAATTTGTAATGCTGGTTCCTCTAGTTTCGTACGCTTGCACACTTGTTATTGCTCTCGAAAGATTAGAATTTGCACATTCGAGTCAGCTACTTCGTATTTCTTTACAGTTGAGCCGATTTCGCCTGTTAAGGGCCACGTACGCAGCTTGTTGAATCGAGTCGAGGGAACAGCTGAGTTAAAATTCAATCGCATCGAGAAGCGAGACGCAAGTGATTTTTATGGAATATCGAGGGAAAGCTTTCGCGCTACTTTCGGTATAATAAAAAAACACGTCTCGTATTCACCGCGTAAACCCGGCTTTGATTCTTCCTAAGGCGGTACATTTGTCATAAAGCGAGATGCGAGAATCCGAGCTTGGCAAAGTGGAATACGACTTTCGTTATAAAATGGACGAATCGTTATGACCAACGACACGACGTTATACTTCAACGTGACAGTTTCACGCGAGTCTGTTCGTGTTCACTTCCGTTTTCGATTCAAAACGCGGAATTTATATTTCCCTGTGAAACTGTCGTTCCAGAAATCAAACTATTCTCTACGACCATGCGAACATCGAAGTTATAACGAAATGTAAATGCAGACTATAGAACACGTTTCATTTAAATCGAATATTTTTCCAATTTTTTTCGTGATATTCCTATTTCAAAGCTTATTGTTAGCCATTCTGAATATCTGTATTAATTGAAAGGCAACGCTATTGGAATATGAATCAGAAACAAAACATACAACGTGAAATTATATCGATTAATGGCATCACAAATACGTTCTCTGGATGTCTACTAATCATTCTCTCGTCGTTATCCTCGTTTCAATCCATACATCTTATACAGTTTACCTGATGTGCCTATAATGATGCAATCTGATGTTCGATGAGTAACGATCACCGGGGCCATCGACACTATGTGTTATTCCGTTGCTGGCATCAGCAGGAAATACTTTAATCGAAAACTCAGGGTCGTAATCGTGGCTCCTTTCTTCTTTCGTGAAATGGAAGATGTTCGCCGAAGAGACACGAGGACGTGACATATCCGGCAAGGACTTTCAGCTTCCTGTTCCGAATGTTACGGTAAATAGCCTTCGAATACCTTCCTGGAAGTGACGCCTTCCTCAAAAATCGACATTCAGAGCACCTCTAGCTGAACAGAAGGTCTGAATATTTTACTCGTACTTGGCCTGTGTCTTACGTACGAGGCAATTATGACTCACACTTGTCAAGTACAGTATTTTTGTTTTCAAATGAGTACGTAGAAATTGGAGTTGTTGATCTTTTATTTTTGTGTTTACTAGAAATATGTTGTTGGAGAAATTAACACGATGATTTTTATCGATATAGAATCACTAACCATTTTTCCAAGTGTACCGCTAGCTTATAAATATTTCATGCGAGATAAATTTGTATGACTTAAAACTGCATTCATTTACGAGTATTAAATGTTTTATATATTTATATTTCATACGTGTGTTAGTATTTAGTCAGAGGTTGTTTATTGTGTGCAAGAATACCACGAAATAATTATAGTCTTATCATCGGCAATTTCTAAAATTATTTTAATGACACGGTAGGCGGGGAGGATTTATTGCTATGGACAAGATGCACGATAATGCCATTGTATAAGTATAAGCCCGTGCGACGCGGCTGTTCAACGAGCAAATTACACAAGCTGTTCAATATTTAAACACACTTTGTGGATTATAAGCCAAGTAGCGTGTCGATGACAACTAATGAAATAAATATTCTAATATATAATGAAATGGGATAAAAAAATCTTTCCAGAAAATGGAGAACGAAGAAAAATGTTTTTCTCGTCCCTTTTGTTGTAATACATACGTCGCGAAATTAAGAAAAATTCAAATTAAGAAAAATCCTTGAGATATCACTTTTGTTTACAAATTTTTATGATCTTTTCTTCCGCTTTTATATCTTTTTCCTTATATCAGATATTTTACATTCTTACTACAATACAAATATCGCGATAAAAATAACGAAGATCCTCGAGATATTACTTTTGTGCGCTTCAGTGGATTTTTATGATTTTTCTGACTTCCATTCTTGTATCTTTTATTATATATCTGATATTTTACATTCCTATAACGATAGAAATGTCGCGATAAAATTAGCAAGAGTCCTCAAGATATTACTTTTGTTTACTCCAATGGATTTTTGTGATTTTTTCTGACTTCTGTTTTTGTATCTATTGTTCTATATTCGATAATTTTACATTTTTACTGCAACACAAATGTCGCGATAAAATTAATAACAGCCCTTGAAATGTTACATTCACTTACTTCAGTGGATTTTTATGATTTCTTTCTGACTTTCGCTTTTATATCTCTTATCCTGTATCTAATATTTTACATTTTTACTACAACACAGATATTGCGATAAAATTAATAAAAGCCATTGATATTTTACTCTCATTTGCTTCAGTGGATTTTTACGATTTTTTCTGACTTTCGCTTTTACATAATTTATTCTATATCTGGTATTTTATACTTTCTTCCTTCTTGTTACATGATGTACGATCATCAACGATATATGTTCTACAAGAAGTGGTAAGATCAAAATTAAACTCGCTTCACGTGCAAAGATAAATCGGAAATTTAAACTGGAATTGTTTCACGTAAAACTTTGCTCTCAAGAAGATTGAGTTTGATGAAAATCCTCCGGAAACACGTGCATGTAAATTTTGATTGTGCGAAGCTATCAACAGACAAAAACCTTCACCGGCATCATCTAAATTCTTTTCACGTTTGGAAAGAATGAAAGCCCGATAGGTATTTCTAAATGCAAATCTTTGATTTTCAAAATATCAACTCATTTCGAATAAAACATCCCTTTGAAGATTAAACGTTCGAACAAAATGTTCATGAAAAATTTCCAATATCGATAAAATTGCTGTCTCCTGTTTCTCGATTCCCTAGTTGTTCGGCGACTTTCGTTACTCTTTACAGCGAATTTACGTTCGTGTAGATGAGAACGGTGAACGAAGGTAATGCAAATCGATGGTACGCTGTTGGAAACGGAAGCGATTTTCTTAGAAGCCGGGATACACCGCGTAGGTGGTACTCTTTTCGCTTTTCCGGTACGGCGGCTCAGAAACGACTCCAAGTGGCTCGAATGGAAATGAGATCTCTCGTCAATCAAGGTGAATGTCTCTCAAACGGAAACCGACATCGGAGGCGGATACGACAAGCCATAGTAATTAACAGGCGTCTCGATTGCAAGTAACAGCGGTATTCTACAAATTGTGGTGTGGATGCGTGTGTGACATAGCCATTATCAAACACAGATAAATCCGTATGCTAGATCCGACTGATATGGTTTCAGCGGTTAAAATTTCGTGTTCGGTAAGGGAACCCGGTTTCGTAAACGGAAACTGAGCCAAGTATTATGCTCTGAATAGTTGTCATTAGTTGCTGACAATGTTCTCTTGTTCTACGGCGCGGCATGCTCTCAACCAACCCTTCATCACTTAAGTACTGAACCGGTGAATTGCTGACGAGTATTGGCACAATTATCATACCTATGCATTCTATGAATAGCTAGAAATATTGCTCCCATTTTTGTCCCTTCGTGCGTTTTGAAATAAATTCTTTTTTTTCTTCGTATTAACATACGTGTCACGTCGGTCGCATAAAAAGTATGAAAATAATTGGAATTTTACTAAAGTGTGACAGATGACAAACGTGGTGTGAATGCGTTAATTTTTTACGTACAGTCGATTAGAAACAGTAGAGGTTCAGTTATTTCGAACGAAATTTTAGTTAATGCCTGATTAACCGAAATGATGCACGTTGAATCCAAAATTCGACGTATTCCAATGAGAAATCATAGATAGCGGGAAACTTAAGCTAGAACTCCTAACCAGGTGAACTATCTAACCCTCGCAAAGTTTCGGTTAATGAAGTTCTGAATTTGGCATCGTTTTCCTAGTTATAGATATAAATCTTCTGCGAGTTATACTAATTCGGAATTAGTGCTACAGGCATCGATGTTAATTTCTTCTATCTTTTTATTAAATAAAAAATAAAGTTCAATAAAATGTCAATTTTGTTTCCTTTTATAACTAGAAGCTCTCCTGTACAGAAACAATTTATTGATTCATTAGATATTTAAATAAACTTCATTTCATTTATTAAATATTAATTCATTCTTTCCTACGCTAATTTTAACTTCAATTGCATCCGTCTTTTCCATTTAAATCTTTTTAATTGAGCAGATGATTGAAGAGAAATTCAATTATATTTCTAAATTAATCTATCGCGCAAAAAAACGAAGTATCGAAAAATTTTCATCGTATTTATGTACTTTTACTTTATAGCATTATTTATAGTATATGAACTTTTTCAATAGTTTGAAAACCTATTAACTGCTTTGACGTCATGTCAGATGCAAGATATTGGAATGTTATAAATAACTTTTACTAAGTGATCCTCATTCCGAAGAACTGAAACTGAAATTAGAATATAAACTGAACTTCCCTGCAAATACTGTCTGCTTTTAGTAAATTCAAAATTATAGTACAATGTCACAACTAGAATTCAATCCAGTTTCCGCGTTACTGTTAGTTTCTTCGAGTAAAATTCTACCTATCGAGGTCCTTCTCTTTTTTCCTTCTTGTATATTTCACTCGACATTTGCATCGTACGAAACAAAAGATTATTAGAATACCAGGCTCACGTACGAAGATCCGTAGAACGCTATTTTAATGTTAATGTCATGTTAGTATCATCAGTGCTATTGTATTCGGACGATACCACGTGATTTGGGTCAGGTAGTACATTTAATCTTCACCAGAGTGTGTTTTATTTGCGAATAATGTAAATTAGACAAGGTACATATACTGTAGCCATTATCAGTGATTGGGCAGCTTTATTATTATTATCGGTATTATCGTTAATTTCGTTATTGAAATCGGAACGTGTCATCGCCTTGCTCCTTTTAAATGTATTGCAATTATTTTTGCGAATACAGCAATTTACGAAGTGGCACTCTACGTTTTTTTTTTTTTTACGAAAACAAACATATGACTTTCCACCATGCAGGCCGTTCAATCTGCGCACAGACATATGAAACTTTTGCAATTAGTAGAAAGTGGAAGCCGTTCTGATCATTAAGCATAGCATCGGAGGTTTTAGTAACTTTGTTTCATCATAAAGTGAAACGAAGTCGAGTTACGTTTGCGACGAAATCGAAGACGCCCCTGTAAAATTTCTATGTCATCACGGATATTCTTGCCTTCTGTTTTAATATATCGTTCTGCTGAAATCAAGAGTTGAGCAAACGAGACCAAAAGAGATACAGTTGCAATTTTGTGAGTAGTAGGATCACAGTACGTGGCATTTTTTGAACAATTCGTGCTGTTCCAACTTTGACATTAAAAGTGAGATCGTATGTCCGATGTTCGACTTTAAATTGAACCGAGTTATTGATTTCACGGAGCCTGAATTAGTTTTGCAAATAATATAGAGAAGATTTGGAATAAGGATTCATTTTAATTCTGATTTTTTGTACGGCTTCATAAAGCATTAATTAATTTTTCGGATAATATAAAACGATTAGAGGACGTATTTATGATCTTCTATTCTTTTGTATTTCACAATGTACTGTGTTGATTGCACAACAACATGATGTAACACGGCCGACTTAAATTTAATAGTCCTGTAAGATCTTTACGTCATCCTTCAACTCGAGGTAGAGTTATCGCTTCGCATCGCTCGGAAAGACATTACCTTACGCTCTGAAAGTACGAATTACTTTCAACCAATGAATTCGACACTTATCACGAGATGTTTGAAAATGCTTGACACGAAATTTCGCGTTGTAGGTATAATGATTTTCGAAATGCAGTGCAAGAACTCGTTCAATAACAGCGTAAATAAGATGAGTGCGGGATCTATCTCGAAGTTCCCAACTGCTTCACTTATTCTCCTCGTTTCATTTCTACTTCTCAGTTTCTCAGGGACTATTACCATATTCCAATATTTTGTGTCGTGAACCTATGTATGTGTCTCGTCCAAGAATACAAATTGAGTTTTTAACAAATTGAGGAGTAAAAGTAACGAAAAAAATCAGGAACGTGAAAAATTTTGAAAAGAGTCGAATTAAATACAAATGATCACGAAGATATAAAAATAGTTCAATGCATTCCGTCTATGAATAGTTGTCAAAGGATGAAGTTATTAACGATATCTTAATAATACTAATATTAAACATATCTAATCGGTAATTTCGGCATTTAATGGTTTTTAACGAAACTTTTTACCGAAACTCTTCACATCAGGCTTTTCCGACGGCACAGAAACCAATCAGGCAACGTTACGATGGAAACAATGCGACCGAAGCGTCTGTTTGCGACAGGACGCTTTCAGGCGTTTTCAAATGGAAATTAAGATTTCTTTATGGATATTATGAAACTACCCTGCAGATGCAAGTGACTGCATCATCCAGCCGACGAGGATACGTCAGTTTACGATTTTTACTTTTGCTTTAGCTCCAATAACACGTGAATTGAGAGTTACTACAATTGAACAGCATTTAAGTTTCTGTAGGTAATTCAAGAAATCTTGAGGTTGTTGTGGCGAAGAAAAGTTTTGCCTAGTTTAATAAGAGCAATAGGGTTTTATTGTTGAATGGATATTTGTATGTGTTTGCGATACGCTTACAATCATGTTTTCCAAAGATGTCCTATTTTAAAAGAGAAACGTCGCAGAAAGTTTGAATTTCGTTAAAGGTCGAATACTTAAAAGTAGTAAGAGAAATTTCAAAATCTCCGATCAATGCTCGATGGATACTCTTATTCAATCACTTACTTTTTGCTTGATGACATTTCAAGCTTATAATTTCGCTAATGATCAACTTTAACGTATCGAGTATTACAAAATCGTAGCTACGACGACGCGTAGACTTTATAAAAATATAAAACAGGCGGATTCGTTTTAGAGCTGTGTATACTGGAGATCGTTATCGATGAAATATCAGTCCCTCTTACGGGCGCGCCGCGCCGGGAAAAGTTTTTAGGTGACGCACGGTTCTCGCTAAATCGACGTTGCTTCCATGACACGATAAATTCCTCGACTCACCTCTATTGCGACATGATCGCAACGATCTGTGCCATCATCCATTCTCGGAAATTACCAATGTGAACTGATTTCGGTAGAGAATCGATTGCACGTATTCCAACATTCGATGTAACGCAGGTTCTATTCTCAAGGCATGAGCTTTATTAAGAAGTTAAAGAATTTAGACTGCAGGTCTGTCTCCGACAACTAAATCACCTGAATCTAAGTGCATTATAAGTAAAGTGCTCCTTCAGCTGTAGACCACTTCTGAAGAACGCTTTGAGCGCGATTTTAAGGTAGGTTTTATCCGTAATGCCTCGACCTTAAAATCTTGCTCGACCTTGATGGCCCTTATGGTAAACTCTTTACTTCACCTTCTATAACGTCCCTCTTTTTAAACAATTTAGTTCGATTCATAAATCTCATAAATCTCATAAATCTTTCCGTTAAGAATATTTTGATTCGATCAGCGTCGCGAATGCAGTGTAACAAAAATAAGAATTCTATTCGTGACTCGAACGATGCAAGCAAGTATATCGACGTGACTTAACCCTCGCGTGAGAAGCTCGTCGTAATTTATTCTATCGAGACAATCTCTTCCAACTGCTTACAGGTTCCGTAAAGCTGTAAGGTCTTTTAAATAGTATATATGAGCTTTGCATTCGTGCTAAGTTGCATCGTGAGAAAAGGAAAGTAGACGAGAGGTTTAAAGGGGAAGGAAGTCATTTAACCCGTGTCTCCATGGAATTCAGCAAAGCAAGGATCACGATGTTGTGCTTAAGGAGACTTTTAAGTAAGAAACTTTTATCGTTTCCAGTAGCTGGATTCTTTTTACGTTTTTGTATTTCCTCCCTTTTTTAAGAAGCATGTAATACGAGATATATCTACTATATGAACAATATAATATAATTCTACTATTGTTATACTCTATTATTCCAATATTAGTATTACTATTATTAACAGTCATTTTTTTTTTAGTAGAGATTGAAACATAGCTACATTATCCTACAATTTCTCTGTGAAGACCGTAAAGTCTCGAGTATCTGTATCGCTCATATCCTGTTCATTCCATGTAATTCATTTATCGATTTTTTAATTATTTCCTCAATATCAAAGCTATTGGCTAATACAGCGATCTGCAGTAATCGGCAGATACTACGTATGCAAGCCAAGATACGAAATCAATTAAGATGTTACTGCTACTGCTACTTATACTTTGTTAAAGACAAATCGGCTCGACTGTCAAAGTACAAGTCGCCAGTCACGTATTATTACAACATAAGCGCCGTTCGTCGAGATTCACGGAACGATAGGTGCACACATTTTTCACGGATAAGGTTCCAATCCAATTACCGTATTTTCGATTTCTGCAAGTGCTCAAGGTCAAAGCTATACTACCCTTCTATACTAATCAACTACCCCTTGATCCAGCTATTGATCGTTGACGATGCCTTTACCCTTCGGTCAATCAATGGTCAGCCGCTATTACCTCTACGACCAACTCTCTCCAAAATCATCCCTGACACGAGTAACAGAAACTTTCGGTTCCAAGTAGTTCCATGAAGAGCGACCATCACACGGATCAGTGGAGGGAAATAATCTATCACTTCTCGAACATTTTCCTCCCTTCGACCATGGGTTTACTGCCCTCTCTCTATCATGATGAAATTCGGATCTCGAAAAATTTTCCATAGCCGAGGAAGCAATCTCGCTAGGTACGAAGAATCTAGGGAGGGAAAGAGGGAAGGAAAACGGAGATCAGATTCCCAAGTAAGAAAAATGTAGTAATCCTAAGAATAAGATGCAAGGTACCAGATAAGGGGATTATCCGAAAATTACAAGAAGCTGTTCAAAAATACCGGGAGAATAGCACGATGTGGGGTGTTAAGAAAAAGATTCTATTCTAGTAACAGAAAAGAAAAAAGTACAGACATTACAAAAAGTTCAACGAACAAAGGCAGCAGCATAAACACAGTACAAGATTACAAAGAAAAATACGCTAGAGAGAAAAGTAGAAGAAAATTCCAGTGGAATAATAGTACAGGAACAATGAGACGAAATATCACGTGTGCGAAAGAGGTAAAGGAAAATCGAGCAACAAGAAAAAGGAACGAATAGATTCCACGATATCCTTGAACGAAAACGATCTATAATTTCTTACAATTTTGAGAATTGTAAAAGTCAGGAAAACAATTCCTCGAAAAGAGTAATATTTTAAATTCTGTAAAATTGCTAGTCTTCCAAGGCTTCTAAAGAGATTAGTTTTGCAATTAAAAGCAATTTTACTTCAAGACCTCTCCATTTTTCTATTTTATTTATGCAAAACGCAACATTTATCAGAAAGCTAATCTAGTGAAAAAGACTTACAAACATTGTCCTTATTTTTGAACGGGTAATTATAATACGTATAATACGGTAATTATAATATGTATAATACGTGGCAAGTTTAAATATTGTATTTTAGCTATCGTATATAGCTTATATTCATTATTCAGCTTTTTGCATTCAACAGCTCGCATAATTTTCTATTCGTCCGCGTTCTATACTTTTGTTTATTTGTAATGAACTGGAAAGAATAGGCCAAGGCGATACATTAGAACCAGGCGGTTTGCCAATTTCAGAAGCGGTGCCATTTTGACGTCAAATTGCGACGGCGGCGAGCTATTGTTCGACAGCCGACGGTCAGGCCATACTTTTTCTCTAGCAATTTTCGCTTTTCCCTCACAAATTCTTATTCCTTTTTTTCCCGATTCTGAACGTGAATATCACATCGCCTCTGTATTTTCATTCGTCGCTTCTCCTTCCTCCTGCATCACGAGCTTTGTTCATCGTCGAGTCGTTTAATTCTTTAAATCACGCAAGATCGCATTGGTGAGACTTGTTACGCTGTTATCAACTGGAATTTTTCGGATAAACATAAGAAACGACAAGCTCCATAATCTGATGGAAACGGCTGGTAGATTTTCATAACATTTTACTGCAAGTCATAAAGATCGAAATGTTTATATTTGTTGAATTGTTGAAGTTTTGTACTTAAATATATCTTGAAAATTGGAGAAATGGTGAACCACGAAATGAAAATTAAAAACATTTTTTATCTCCTCTTTTCGATTATCAACAGTCACCGTTGAATTCCAGAAATAAAATCTGCCAAATTACCTCTTTATTTCTTGTAAAGTAGTCAAATACTTTTCTAAACACTTTGTTTCTCTCTACATTCAGAATCTGTAAATTTCAAATTGTACGTGTACGAACGATGGGGTTGCTTTGAGTTAATTAAACTGTCTTGTTCTTTGTGGAAGCTATTTGCTGGTTAGAAAGTATTAAGGTTGAAAAACTCCCTGCCCATTCTGCGGTCCCTCGTTTAATGCTCTTGAAGAATTGAAGAAAAACAATGGATTAAACCCCTTATAATACAAGAGGATCCCTTTCTCTCTTCGATATCTCTCTCGCTTTTTTCTTTTCATTCGAGGATAAGAATGTTCCGTCGCGTCGGCCATAGTTTGTGCTAAAAGTTTCCCAGGGATCGACAATTTTTATGCACCTTTCTGGCGTGCACGACTAAAGCTCCGAGAAAATATTCAGTTCAAGCATGACCACATCGTCCTGCCCATGCAATCGATATACGACACGCATATACATGTATATTACACAGATGCTCTTATACGAATTAAATCGCATCGGTGTGTTGTTTGCCACTGCGTTGCATCGCGGCAAAATGCACGCGTGATAAATGCACGTTTGATTTATGAATTCGCTCAGTATCGTTGCTCAATAATTGCAAAGAGTAAACGAATCGCGCTTATCGTTGCTTTAATTAATAAAAATATTTCTATTGTTAACGCATATTAATGAAATATTATTCTCTAATAAGTGTTATTCCATCAAATTAAGACCCATTTACATTTTCTAGTTAAATCAGTGAGCTTAGAAATAGTTCCTTTTAATAAATACCCAATGTTCGTTGAATTTACTAACAGCAAAAACAAGTTTTTATCATTTTTGATAAATTTCTAACAACCTTTTACTTCGATCGCAGAAATTTCCCCGCGATCTTTTACGAAGCCTGCAGGTGTTTGGCTAGTTTATTTTTGAAAGTTCGCAACATTGTTGCGCGCGTTACAAATTTTTATCGTTAGCCGTAAAACCACGAAGACACAACGTCGTTGTGCTTCACGTGCCTTTCATATCTCTGGAAAAAGAATGATATTGCCCCGAGACCATGTGTATTGCTTCGTATAATAAACTGTGTTATTGCATTATGCAGCATTATGCAGCATTATGCAGCGTTATGCAGCGTTATGATGCCAGAAAGAAGAGTAAAAAAGCTTGTGACAAGATTTTACATGCCACAAACCATGGAAAATTAGAACACCTTTTTCCTGCATCTGTAAAGAACGAAAATCCGCGTAACTGTGTGCATCTTTTTCCTTGCGTTTTTCTTCGTGGAGATAAATTTCCGAGAATCCCTATGTTATGGCGCGTTGGCGTTGATACGTCCATTCGTATCATACAATAAGGAAAGTTTCTCCTCTGCTTCTCGAGTATTACTCGACCGTACATACCGAGGATTGCAACATACTTGCCAACCATTTAATGTAGTTAAAAATATTTGCTTACTTTTCACGTTGAACGTGGTCAAAAAGTTAGGAAAGACGGTGCATGAATAGTTACGGATGCTTTGCACAGCATTCACTAAGAACATCATATATTAGAATTCTACTTATGTTGTTAATAATTCTACGTCTAATAATTTTACTCGTACTTTATGAACAATTCTATAGAAAATCAGTTTATATCTTATCAACCATTTTGTTAATAAATCCTTTTAAAATAACATAAATAACATCGATTAGTGTTAGATGTAATATTCGGTTTTTAAATTATAATATTCTGTCATGGAAATTATTAAACGCAAGTTATATAAAGTCCGGTGCAGTGGAATGACGTGACAGTTACAGGGCGCATAATGACGCAAGCAACATTATCCTCACTTGTGCTTAACATTCTCTGTTACAATGGTGTTCTTCGTCTTAATTAAAACTTTCAGTCTCGCCGAGAAGTCAAGAATAAATTATATAGCGAATCGTTACATTATCGTGAACTCTACAAAAAATATTTGTAACTTTCTAATTCAACAAGTTACAACAGGCGAAGAACAAGTTACAAGTCTTAATGTCGCTAAATTGTGCCGTTCCACGTTTTCGAACATGATGTATTATTATTTCATATTTCAACTGTTATTTCGCTGGAATTTCACGAAATTCAGTCATTCGGTGTGATTAAGAACCGCACGCGTTCAACATTATACGGGCCAAAACGGGCAATAAATTCTCTTGAAGAAGGAAACTTCTATCCATTGAGCACAGTAGGATACCGTCATTTATCATGAATGCAGGACGATGTAAATATCCATTCTCAGCAAAGAGTTTAAAAGAGTTAAACAAACAGTCTGAAATTACTTTGGAGATGGACGAAACTCTGAAATGAGACATTTTTTTATTCACTACTTAAATAATTTCTCTAATTTACCGACAATTGATTACCAAAATATTAAAGATAAGAATATGTCACACGACTCTATAAAAGACACTTATAAAGTTTTTATTCAGATCGAATTCAACGAAACGACAAAATATTTGAAGAACCCGAAGAATATTCTATCTTATCGATTCTTTACACAAACACGTCGCATCTTGAACGAAATATGCTTGATTGTATTCTATGCACATCGGATTCCACGAAGAAATAAGAAACGAAAAATGGAAAGTGTCTCCCAGAATTTCATTGATTTAGAAGCGAAGATCCAAAACTGTAAAGAAGAAGCATTCGATGATCGTGGAGAAGTGGTACGGAATTTTCATTACGATCTTATAACTTCTGAGTGATGTTTCGTTCGGCGTCAGACGAATGACTAGGATGACAGAAGAAAGAACGGCTTACGTTCTTTGTTCATCGCTATTTGATCTCAATTTTTCCACGGCATTCCATGGAAGAAACCACGTGGTGCGTAATAGAAGGAATCCTTATGTTTTTAACCATAATGGGAGGATTCTTTCAAGACAGGATCTTTGTATACTCTACGAATAATAAACTGTAGATCATGCCGTAAATTAAATTTCACCGACGAATATATCTTTTTCTGATTCAAAATGAAAACTGAAGAGAAATTGGGAAAAATTCAAATTCCTCTGTTATACTCATTAGTAACGCAATTTTTTGGAGTAATCAAATAGACGAACGTACGGCCGAGTTAATTCTAGCAGATGTTTGAAAGGATATACGACCAGATGGAGGTGCAATCAAAACGGTCTGCCTCGTTGCTCGATGTTCGATTAAACCCATGCAGCTGAATAAAAGCGCAGAGTTAATTTCGTTAACTTTCAGGATGATTTCGTTTCATTGAAAAGCTACGGTAAATTCCGCTGTAATTTAAATCCGTATAACACGTACAAAGGGAAAACAATTTGTTTAATTAAAACGGTACTTTCCTTCTGATCCTGGTTTATATCTCATAATCCTCGTAGAAATAACAACGAACCTTCTCATTTTCTCTCCTTTCTTTTTGCCAAATGTAAGGCTTTCAATTAAGCTCCGCAATACTTCTTCATTTCATAGAATTTTGGCTTTTCCAAATTTAACTAGCTGTAACTGAAGTTTAGGAAAAAAAGGTATAGTCCACTACAATAAATTCTGCAATATAGGAACCTTAAGTATGCAAATGTGTATAGAAAAAATATTTATTTCTTCGATTCATAAAAATACGAGTTTGCATAAATGTCAACAGCCTAATGAAAACAAGTAAATTATTTTGTGCTAGTACAATGGTGTGTACTAATAAAATGTATCGCGATAGTCGATATTAAGAAAATGTTTGGAGGTTTTGTGTTTCTTTAAAAGAGCGGAGAAACTTATGGAAAGCTGAAAGCACGTTGAAAAGGATTTAAGAGTATAACGACACCTTTTTAGCAATCTCTGTAATCCTTGTTTCAAAGCTTGTTTCATATCTTAAGACTGAGAATGATGACAAATATATATGTATACACGGACGCTTTTTTTAGCATGAATTGTATTAAACTTCAAATTTACCCTATTTCTCCTTGGAACATCGTTTTATGCATTCAATGAATAAAAACATTTCTCTGAAGGTTAGCTTATACAGCATTTAACGTATGCCCTGCTTGCTTAATCTATATTCGTTACATTGAATTAATAACTAATAATAATAATTGGATTAATAATTTGATTACTATTAGAATTACAAATATTTTGAACTGGAATTTATTTACGTTTTTAATCTTCACTTTAAGATGAGGCTTGATATCGTTAAGTATTAAAGGAAATGATGATTTCGTGAAATTTTTTAAACATTTCCATCGTAACATAAAAATAAATATTTTTTCGTAAATTTAGAACTGGTGGTATTTATTGATTAACAAAAACCAGATCTTGACATTTTCTTTTTACAAGAAAAGCATAAATTTCTCATGAATCGAATTCTTATTCAAAGAGTACAAAATTACTTTCTCGAAGTTTTATTCACGAAGAAACTTTATACTTGTAACATTTCGAACGAGTTCGAGCTCTTAACGCCTCACTTTCATACTTGTTACATTTCTACCCTTTATTAAAATCTATTCATACACCCGTCTACTCCATCTTTTACTCTATTTTTCATCTTCATTTAGATTGATTTTTTGGACGTAACAAGGACACAATCCACTAGAAAATTTTCATAACAGATTCAATGGCTATTAATCTTATGAACGAAATTCGCTCATGAACAACCCAGTTCCATTGCTTATTTTCTTAATTAGGGCACTAGGTTAATCGTAGGGGACACTGATAGATTCAGTTTGGCGTGTATTATTAACGCGTGAATAAAGGAGAACGTTCCTTACAAACGAATTTCGGTTTTCCTGGAAAGGCTGCACCCTCCTATCCAAGGGTAAACGTAATCGAACGCTATAAATTCGCCCCCTATTTGCCGTGAACAGTGATTTACAGCTATAGTCGTACCACGTCAATCTATATTTCCATCTCTTAACACCCGCTTTTACATAATGTTACCTCGAAATCTTATGTTTTAAAACCAGTTCCGTTCCATGAAATTGTCAGATTTGCATGAAATTAACTTTCGTTTAGCTACCTTTTCTCAGTAAAATACGTCCATTTTTGCCATTATCGTTAACACGAGTGTAAAGGCAAAGCAATCCGACCAAAAGCTAAAGACTGCACCGTCGACTGCACAAAACACATTTTATTCGGAAAGTTCTACAAAGTTCTACATAGAAATTAATGACAATGCATTTATCCATTCTACGTAAGAGAAAGCTAATAGCGGAATACGCGCAACCGTAGCAAACAGTTTGTAACTGGTTCGTAAAGTGATAAACAGTATCATAGTTTACGGATTTTTCCAAGAAGATCAAGTAAACTGACCTCCAAGAAGAGAAGCTTGCACAATTCTCGACAAAACTTCTCTTTTCGTAAAACGACTATTCTCGCCGAGTTAAACCCAATGAAAAAATAAGGTCAGCAGCTGCCTGAGTTTATCTCGCTTTTCACAAATCAATGAGAAACGAAACGATCCTTCGAGTGTAAATGATCATAGTATATTGTTTCTCAGATTTTTTCCAAGATCAGTCTACCAAGGAAATCCTCCAAAAATTCACTTCCCCCATTCTTTCGACCTCTTCGCTAGCAGACAGTCAAAACAAGCCAGGAAGATTGGTTTCCCGAGAAAAAGAACAACTGGCAACAGCTGCCGAGTAGCAACGAGAAATTTACAGCTGAGCAAGCAGCAAAGAATCAAGACGCACGAAATTGAACGGTACCATTAACGGGAGATGCGTTTCAGCTTTCAGGAGAAAGATTTGGGTTTTGAGCACTTTCGTGTTGGCTGCAAACGTGTGTGCACACTTGAAAAAAAGAAAAAAAGAAATTCTCGCAATGAAAGAGTTTCCGCTTTTAACGTCGTTTTCCTAGCTTACGTCGCGAGGAAAATGTAGTGTCAGGGTAATAACTGTAAAATCGAACGATAATGAATAAAAAGTAGAACAAATGAACGGTTCAAACAATAATTTTCAAATAATTACTAACAAGGAAAATTGTGTATCGAATAATTTCTGATTTTAATTTGATAAAAAAATGTCAAGCCAAAGTTTACATCGTGAAGTCAAAAATACACAGTGTGATAAAAAAAAACCCAATGTGATGTTGACATTTTATCGTAACATTTTTTTGGAAATTTCTTATATTGCAATTTGTAGCTGACTGAAAACTGATTAACTTTTGTTGGGAACATATTTTTATCGTCAAAAATGTTCGAAATAAATACGGTCACAATCATGGCATACACCATCCTATATAAAACACTTTATTAAAATTTCGGTTTTATCTTATGATAAAATGTTAACAGTGAAATATACTGAAAGGAATGAATATTACGAGAGAGAAAAAGAGAAAAATTAATATTCACCATTTACATGGCACTAAAAAGTATTTTAATTGTTTCATACTGCGAAGGTTTTGATATCTGTGACAAGAGAATTTATTGTGCACTACGTCGTAGAATGTTACGAAATGGCATTGTTACCTTGTAACACATGTTTTAAACTGTCGACATTTTTGCGTGAAAGCGTACAATCTGTGTTTTATAGTACTGGCAGAGTGGAATACAACGGAACTTTCGTTAACAGTGAAAAGTTCTATCCCCTTTAAGGAAGAACCGTTGCCAGTGAAATCTACGCTGTTCGACGTTCTTACCGGATTAAAGTGAAAATTTTAGATCAAAGTAAAAACCAAACGATGCATTTTTTTGCCGACTGTGATATAAATCTCCTTCTTGGTAAAGTAAAGCTTTGCTACTTTTGAGGAGATAAGTTCAGAAATTCACATATATTTAACTTCGATATTTTGGAAGCAATCGTCTTTTTAAAATAACAACGACATAAATTCTTAAAGTTTCACGAAACGTGTCCTAATTCCCAATTTTAATACTAATCCCGTATCTCGTGTGGCTGAAATGCTTCATTCTTCGACAAAGTTCCACTCGACTACTATTCAGAATTTGTAACTTGGCCAACGTTTACACGTGCCTAAAACTTTCCCCGCTGGTAAACTTGGCGCTGAATGTTTTTACGCCATCCTCAGAATTTATTGATCAGTCGTTGGACCCGCGGAGAGCCATTCATTTTTCAAGAACTTGATAAAGTTCGACATCCGATCTGTTTTCGTAAACCGCTGCCAAGATTGAAACTCGACGGCACTCGTTGTTTGCATTCTAAAGGGGTAAGCTTCTGCTGCATCGATTTTCTTCAAAACCATGATCCCGGGCTGCTGCTTCTTTTCATGAAATGCTTTAATTCAATAATCGATTATTGAGAATATAATCGTACATTCCTTAATGCATTTCATGCAAAGAAGCAGGAGCTTGGGAGCAGTGGAAGCAAATTATTGGAAATATAATCACACACTCATCCCCCGTGTCCAATATTATTCTTCGTTCTTTTGAAAAATTAAATGATGCCTCTTAGCCTTTAAACTTTATTTACAGTATTTTTGTCTCTTAGTCTCTAATAGAAAGGCAGCATTTTACTTTTGACGATGCACCAGGAAATTATTTCTTAGCACGTGAAATGCAGGTAATAACTATGCGAATGGCAGGAAATTATACGAAAATTACTTTTTTCACGTAAAAATGTTTCAAACAAAAGCTGAATGACATTGATATCACTAGTTCTTTTGCAAGTGAATGCATAGAAAATGTATGTACAGCGGCGTGCATGAGTTTCTGATCAAAATAAATTCTTAACGTCATATTGGAAAGGCGATATCTAAAAGAATTTTAACTTCTAACTTCTAACTCACAAGCCTTTTGACAAATTTATAAAGAAACTTTCGTATTCACTGAAATATTGATAGAAATCCGATGAAAATTTCAAGAACATTTGCTGGAATTCCAACTCAAGTAACTTTAAATGTGTTAAGCAAATGTTTTCTGTGTCCATCTGGTTTAGATAGGTATACTATGTCCAAGTGCAATCATAAACGTATGTTCATAATGGTGAACGAAGGTCCACCCAAAGGGATAAACTTCTGTTGACTCTGAAACTCGAAAGTTCCTGCAGATGAGAGCTTAAGCTTGTATTATAAAGTTTGCGGTTCGGTCGTTGCGCAGGTTACTGTCAGGGATTACGAGAATCTAACATACAGGACAGAGTTGCAAATTTATGTATACTGATCATCATCAGAGCTTATGGAATAAAATTCGTGAGCCTCCTGTTGTCGTGTTCTCCTGTTGTCGTGCTCTCTTGTTGTCCGATATAAAAACAGTGATTCATAGTTATAAGCGCTTCAACGCCAGATCTAACGATTTACAACGTACAAAAATTGGTAAAATTGAAACTAAAGAACTCTAAATGAAAGATACACGAAAAGATTTACAACAGAAAATATTTAACTGATTTATCGACCAACGATAAAAAGTTTTCAGTTTGAACTGATCGGACAACTCAAAAATTGTATCGGCTACAAATCGCCTATAATGTTTTTGATCCTCCTTCATGACAGCATATTTCATAAATTTATCAACTACCGCTTTATAGTCTATCATTCGCTATCGTGAATCTTTACTTCTAATTCAAGTTTAATCGATAGTATGTCCCACTTTCCGAGAAATACAAAATTCGACCACTACACTGATCATGGTAAATAGACCAGAGAAGTCCACTCATATTCTATCCAACACGAACTATAAACAGTCATACGAGATCCAATCATCAGATTCAAACAGATCATATCCTGGCAAATGAGTTCTACTGAATCTGTGTTATTTGCCATTGAGATACTTCTTCATCTTGTCGCTTATGTACCAAACAGATGAGATTTGCCTCGTTAAATTGATGCAAATCACTGTTCGGAAATCGTTGCGCATATTACGTGTGTAAGCACGATAAATTTGCGAAGTCAGAGTTATGATTAACAAACACTAGATAACACAAATGACAGGAAACACCAAAGGATTTAACAAATGCGAGATGGAAAACAAAATACAAGAATTCCAAGTTGATTAAATCCGCTTGTGTTTGTTAGCATAATAATTACTAAAGCGGAAATGCGAAATAAAGAGGTGAAATGCGGATATGCATTGTTCGAAAGCAACTCTTCCCGGTATAAATGAAGGAAATGCAGAATATTAATTTTCGTTGCACATACCTTGTATGAACTAATAAATTTTGTAGATAGTTATTCTACATCCATGAAATATTTGTAGTACAAGACATACTAACTGGTATTATTACTGGCTACGTTTCTAAACAATTTCTAGTTAATCGAAACGAATCGTAAATTTATTAACGAACACTTTGTAATGGAACTGCATCTAGATAGAAATTTGATAAAATCTATATTGTTCGACTATTTTGGAAAGCTCTACATATTTCGTGTGAATGGTTTCAAGCAGTTTAACGGTATCTAGGGGTCATTAAAAATATAAAATATAATTATAAAAAGATTGACATCATAATTTAGTGTCATTGCGCAACCAATAAAAATTTTTCGTTGCACTTTAAATTCACAATTGTTGACATTTTCAATTAACTTGCTCGATAATTATCATGAAAATAGTGAAAGGTCACTGAAAAGATATAAAGAGTTTTATTGCAGCGAACGTGTATAAAACTCTTTTTAAATATTATTAAATTAATATTTAAGCTCTACGTTTATTGAAATCTATTATATTAGATTTTCACGTGATTTATATTAAAATTTGATTTCATTGCATGTAATGGATATTAAAAATTTTCATTTCGCATTCTCATTCCTTGAATATTTAAAAATCTATGTTCCACTAACCAGAAATAAATGTCACGTAATTTTATAAGGTTTTAATTACATTTTATTTGATTTTAATAACTGAAGCAAGCAGGAATCTGAAAGCGAGCCACTGAATAAAGATGTTACATACAAGCAACATTAATAAATTTATGCAGATTTCGTCGAAGCTGGTCAACGTTGGTAATGAAATCAGTGATTAATTCGCGCAATATGCAGGGGCACTGACGTATAAAGGTTTGATAATACAAACATCCCCTACATCCCTTCAATATGAGCGTCATCAAAGTCCAGGAACTGTCTTGCTGTAAAGCAATTGTTAGCCTAAGCCTTTGATCGTGCCGAAACAAGGAATTACTGAGTTCCCTATTCCCCGAGAAGGAAGGCAACCTATAACAGTCTCAAAACCTGAAACTCGAGAGTCCTACATACTTTGCCATCAGGAAAACTTGTCTTCTTACTATGTTATCATATTATGATCATAACCTGTGTAATTCAACAGGTTTTACATTGACCAATTACGATAGTATTGTCAAACACAGTATTGGAAACAGTATTCGTTTGATTAGAAAATGAATTAAGAGGCAAATAATTATTCAAAGTATGCTTGAATTCCATGCTTCGTTGGCACAGATAAATAGTTTATGTAATATGGAACAAATTTCCCATGTAAGCAGATTAAATGCTTGATAGCTATTTTAATAATTAAATGACGTACTTATATTCGCATTAACATTATTCGTTGATCCAGTTTCTTAATTCGTTACAGGATCATTTATTATACATATATAACATCCTCTGTAACATGTTTTTCATTATTCAAACTTGGATTGACTACGTTGTGGTTTTGTCGATTATATTGTAATTGAAATATATTGCAATATGAAATTGAATTGAAGGTATAACGTTCTTGATAGATTAATAAATGAGAAAATTGTAATTATACAATGTTAGTCAAACGGAAAGCAGTCGCAAAATATCTCGCCAAAGTGTGTAAGCGGATATATTAAACTACTGATAAGTAACTAAATTCATGGTCACACGATAAAATCCAACGAGCTCGAGTTAATCTTCCTTAGGAGGAACAATTACATCCGAAATACCGTCACACCAGCTCAGCATCCGAGATTACAAACCCTGTTCCATTCTTCTACTCATAGGAACAGTAAGGTTCTATTGTGATTAATATCCAGCGTATTAGCTAAAGCCTCTTGATTCATGTCACCACCACTCTCCATTATGTCGAGGCTTATCCACTGTAACGTTTTTTTGATAAAAAGCAGCAGCCAATGCATTTACACTTTGTGTTCACTCTCCCAAAATTGGTAAAGCATTATTTAGCAAATAAAATTCAAGTAACTAATTCACTACGAACTTCTTAGTCCATTATGTAAATATTATGAAGTTTGAAGTCTTATTTTAATTAGAAACGTTGCGAGGGTAATCCGAGTATCTTCGTCCGGTGTTAATATTACTTTCTACTAAGAAATTTTTGTCTTGAGACATCTGTTGACGATGTAGCTTTGTACCAAATGGACCCTATGCCTTTTCACTGGTTTCTGAATGCTTGGAACAAGCCACAGTCGAAACCTCAACACGCTTTTAGAAGCAGCATACGAACTGATAGCAATGGCATTGCGTATTCAAAATGACTCCGCAGGATACCGCGTTACTCCACACACACGGTAATAAGGGGTGAGATCAAAGAAATCGTACGTTACATGATAAATATCTATTACTCGAATAGCTGGAAGCGAAACAAGCTGGACATATGCCTGCTGGCGTGATCTATCATCGAAGAGGAAACACAAAAACTAATTGCGGATGATCCTTTTTTTGTGTAAAGTAAAGCTTGCTCTATCGCGAATAAACAGGGGTGCAAATCCTTTAAAACTGTGTCGATACGTATCTGAAATGCGTAATGACGCACGTATTCAACTCACGATTTTAATAGGCAGAAAAATCATAAAACCTATGGTCGTCTGTCTCGGCCTACGAACATTCGTTTTCCGCATAGAAAATACTCTTGATCATTTGATTTTGAATAATTTTCCTCGTTATTAGAACGCGGAGAATTGTTTCGTCGCAGATATTTGCAGCAGTTCATTTGTCACATCCGTATAAATCGCGGTTCTCCTTCTAAGCCGTTCTTCTCATGACGCCAATTCATTTTCTTGTGAGGGCAATCGAATTCAATCTATCCACGGATTAAAACGTTCCCAATTTTGTCGTATTCTCTTCTATGGACGTTGGCTGATGGTACAATCGGCGAGAAGGATTGAGATTTTCTATTTGTCCGTGATTGTCGAGAAAACACGATGCACAGATAAAAATAAAGAAGGATATCCTTTTGTCATTCACGTTATTTCCACAAGTTTTACATTATTTGACATATTTAATTCACAGGGGAAAATATTTCTTCTACGGTAATGTATATGGTCGATCCCTTTATTGCGTATGGAAAATTATTATACGACTCCGTAAACATACTACCACAAGCTTTTAGTGCTCCCTGGAGTTTTTACGAACTGGCAAACATGGCAAAAGGTCTCCAGGAGGATCGTTAATAATGTTACAAAATTAACAAGTCTCGTACATTTCCGCCAAAGTTAGGAATAGAGAAAGAAGCTTAGAAAGCATACAATAACCATTAATACGTCCGTCGAGGATATTCTGTTGATTTTACTAATTTGCGAATGCTTTCTTCCTAGTTTAAGTTACTAAGTAGTAGTACTATGTAGTAGTCTATGAAACGAACGAAAAGAATTTTATAAATATACTTGATAAAAACAGATCAAGTAACGTCTCTGCAATTTTCAGGTTGGGATCCTAAAAAATGTCTAAAATTTTATCGCGAGAGAAGAAAACATTTTTCGATTAACATTGTCCTTGTAACAAAGATTACGAATTTCGGATAAGTTCCATTTACTAAAAATTAAAACGATGCAACATTTCCTCAGCTAATTAGCTGGGATGATCGATATCAGATGATACGACGCGACGGGATATTGAGTGGTTCGATAGAAGAAAAAAGAAAGAGAAGAAACGGAGAAAACTATTCTTTTATTCCGAATCAAATTACCATAATCACAAAAAGTTCCTTATCAGGATACGTCATGTGGAAATGTATGAAATCCCGATCGATTCCGAATCATTGAGTACGAAATACGATCTCGTTCACAGCTAATTAAATTTCGTCATTTCAGCTCGATTACGAAACTCAATTATCTTCTAATGAAGCCTCGTTCGTGCGACTTCCATGCAAACGCCAAATGTTCTCTCCCGAGTATAAATCTCTGTTTCGTCAATGCTACGGAATATTTGGCCCTTCAGCTTCGCCACATTCTTTTCTAATTTGTTAAATCTAATTTAAATTATTCGAGTCTCCCGACTTCAAGTCGTTTATATTTGATAATTTTAAAATCATTTTATTAACGTGAACTTGTTGCTTTTACTTGTCCAGTTTCAAGTAAAACTGAGATCCTTTCAACCATTCCTTGGCTCCAAGATTGTGATGTTGCTTAATAAATGTAACATCATTTTTAGATACACGCTTGTTGATATTATTTTCTTAAAACCAAATCAATTATCAATTTTTCATTAGCTATCCAGTCGAAGTGAAACGACTTGAATTCTAGTGATCTAAACGAGGTTTCCAACTGTGTCTGCTTAATTGTACGTTGCTGCTCTCCTTTTCTTTTTATTCTAAGTCTTATCTATCTCCTGTGTTCCTAGTTCCATTGATCGTGATAAACGCACAAGTTGAGCCTTTTTGGCCTAGTGTTGGTGAAAATTAGACTTTCCGCCCTTTTCCTTCTTTGGCTTTCAGGGGATCGATCCGTTCATCCCTTTGCGTTCTCACGATCTCTTATTTCCTTGGTATTCACTTATCTTGCCTCTTTTCTGCCGACAACGGCCGATTTTTGCCCTGCTCCATTTCGTGCTCCCTTCGCTGCAGGAGATTGTGGTCACCGTAGTTCGGAATTTAGTATTGTGTACGTGTGCGGAAACACACGCATGCAGAAGCATTCGAGCTACCATTGAGGATAAACCGCTTAACATGTTGCGGACCGAACATTTCATCTGCAACCACACCCAGTGAAGAGCAATTTCTTCCACGTTAAACATTTTTTAAATATTTAGTATTATTTTTTAATTATGAGTTGCTGATAGTTGAGAATTATTTTTAATTTTTGTCGTATTACGTATAATGTTTACGTATGAAATTGTAAATTTGATTCTTCATTCTCTGCCATATCGTGGCAAGCGACTGTATTTCATAACTTTAACTTTATCGTGTATTTACTTTCTATGAAGCAACTTACAATTAGACACACATTTCGAACTTTAAATGTATTTTACTTAAAAAGAAAACATTTTTCTTCTGTAAAAAGGTAGCCAAAGAATTAAGGGCTCGAGTCTTTTAAAGACACCACGCTTCACAAGAATTTTTATTAAATTGAACGAAAGCCATTCGGGTCCCTCAAACCTCCTAATATCTCCTTAAAAAAAAAAAAAAAAAAAGAAAAACGAGCACTACATATCTTCGTCCGTTGCCATTTCTTCTCCCTATTTATGAAAAAGGAATTTCGAGACGAGGGTGTAAACGACATACAAAAATTGTGCGAAAGAATGTGCGAAGGATATATTCTCATCAGAATCTTTAAAGAGAATCTCTAGAAACGATTGTAGGTTGTACTTTTCAGATAATTCAATAAACTTCAGATGGGCAAAGGAATTTCAAGAACGAAGGAAAATGAGGATAAGAGAAAACTTTGTTTGGTTAATGGAAATTTGATAAGCTTAGGGTACTCTTTTTGCGTTTGGTCGTCAACAAAACATCTCCCTCTCCCCTGCGTGTTTGCTGTTCCCCTTATCTTCTTATATCTTTACGTGAATATGCCGTTGCGGATAACCCTTCCCCCTCTCGTATGCTCGAATTATTAATTAAATTCCAGCGATTCTCCCTAGAATAGTCCTTGGATATTGTAGGGATGGAATATAGTAGCACGTATTATATTTCCGGATCGCTGCTACTTACGTACCTGACGTCGAGAAAGGCCGTACATTCACGAAAATACTAAGATGTTCGAAAGATTGCTTCGTTATTTCTGTTTCTTAGCCATTTTTATAAGAGTAGTAATGAGAAAATATCAGAGATGAAAATAACAATTTTGTTAACATATTTTATTTGCCTATATTCCACCTACTTTATAATTCTCATAAATTAACTATAATCTCGATGATGCGCAGAACAGGGGCAGACGATGTTTATATAAAAGTTCAGCAAAGGCTGCTCTTTGATTTCATAAAGCTATAGCCAGATGCAGTTCTCGAAATTGTAGTGGAAAGTTAGGCCACGTGCAAGTTATTAAGGTAATTGGTAGCTTATAAAACAGGCCGATCAATATCCTCCAATCGGTGGTCTTTTACACGAAAATATTCTATAGGTAGCGGAAGCGGGATAAACTAAATGAATAATCATCTCTTAACAAAACAACCCCTCTGCTCGATTTGATCTTAATCATCCTTTCGCTCAACTTCAGTCAATATTGGGTCATATCTCTACTATTTTCATGGGGAAATACACATTTTCTATTTTCTTACGACTTACGAGTTCTTTCTTACGATTAATTGCGAAACCAGATTAAATCCCAATACATTATTCTGAAAAGGATGAATTTCCTAAATCGACATTAGAAAGAAGAAATTACTACAATTTAATATCAAGTCAAAAAAGTTGGAATTACGACAAAAAGGATGCGCTTCCACTAGATTTATTTATTCTTAAATGTGAATGGTAGAAACCGCGATGAAATATTTTCACTTTCATAAATGGAGCGTTCCCGGAAAGACTAAATACCGCAACCAGATGTTATCACCGAAAGCTCACTTGTACCCCTACAATCGCTCTCTCCTTTCCCTTTCGTAGCCTTCGCCAAGTCACTGCAATTTTACGATCCACGTAGCTCGCATTCCAGCGGCTGCCGCTTGCCAACTAAATTTATTATCGCAAAAACCGCCACTAAAAGGGGAAAGATCGACTTTAATTGGAAATTACCCAAAGAGATCGTGCCATTTATCCCGCCTCTCTCGGCGAACGCTTCTATGAAAGTCAAATATTCCCAGTTACAAACCAATTGCAAATGGTTTTGGAAAGTTGCAAATCAGTTATTCGTGCAGAAATTTTGAATAATTACGCCTCACGCGTAAAACGTACTTCAGATACGGTAGAAAGTAATTATCGAAGATCGATTTGTAGATTGAATCAACAGTGGAACGAAAGCCCAGCTTCCAAACATTTCTGCGAAAAGCGGAATAAAAAAATACTTCGTATAGGACGTGAAAATATCGAGAATCTCTTGAAATACGTTGGTAAATTCGGGTTCATTCGATTGTTTCAATCTAATAATAGGTAGGAAAAGAATATTAACAGAGGATCAGGGCCAGAAAATTTAGAAACTTCAAAAGGAATTCATTGGTGAATGCGTCCATTTATTTTTAATGTAAATTTTATTATTAAATATCAATCAACATGAATAAATAATAAATGAATATTATTAATATTACTATTAATAAATGTTAAACTTTATCGTGATCTTAACAAAATACAGGGTGGGGCGGCAATCGTAGTACAACCGAGCAAGTGGCGATTCTATGTGAAAAATAAAAAATAAATTTGCTACAACATATGTTCATTCGATGCTTCGTTTTAACTTGACAAAATTTGACTAATTCAGAACTGAACAAGAATAAATTGTCGAGAAGAATTCAAACTAACTTAGAAAAAAGTAACAAATGTAGCATAACATTTTTTCATAAGATGCTTTATTCTTAAGAAAAATAAATTTGAAAATATATCATGTGCGTATACCAGACCAGTTCGTAATTAAACATGTTTAAAATTTATTTTCTTGATAAGTCTTTAAACAGAAAAATTTTATTTTACATTTTTTACTCATTTTCACATGTATAATAACCTCTTGTGAATTGTTTATTCAACCTAGTTGGTATCTAGCCAAGTTAAAGTATACTTTACAAATTTTCAGACTCGATTTTCTCTGAAACAGAGCGTCATAGGAAAATATTTTATCTATATATTTTCGACTTATCTTTTCACATAGAATCGCTCCCTGGCCGATAGTACTACGATTGTCGTCCTTATGTATGTATATAAATTACGTTTTTTCTTTCTATCCTTATCTTTCCGTTGATTTGAAAAACAGTTCCAAGAATCATTATTCTTAGTATCGGCATAGTAATTACAGTAATAATTGCAATATAATGGCACGCGTTTACACAGGTGATAAAAGAAGTCTGGCAAAAGTAAAGGTAGAAACGTCAGGACGAGGACAAAAGTAGAAGCGTCAGAACAAGGACAAGAGTAGAAGCGTCAGGACGAGGACAAAAATAGAAGCTTATGATCAATCAAGAGTGGAAATTAATCTTCGATCGGAAGAAAAATTGTTTCTTTCATTTTTTTTCTTTTTTGTGCGTTGGTAGAAAGTGCCCTGCTCTGATGAAGCGCATTTAATGTTCAGGTAATGGATAAGCTTCGACATCATCTGATACTACGTAGTAATTGAAACGACGATTAAAGTCGTCCTAACGGAGGAGGATGATCTAGATTAGAGTTTCACATATTCTGTTAATTAAATAGCAAATCATGTGAATTCAACGTCACAACATCGAGTCATATTTCCTCTCCAGAAACAGGACAATATTCATTTTTCCACTCGAAATTCTCGCATTATGAAATCCTCATTTATAAAATTCAAGCATTTTCCAACGCATTTCAGCATTATTAGATTCTATTATCGTCCACCTTTATCAAAAAACGCCGAATAACCGAAAATGCCACTACAGCTTACGTGCAACGATTTAATAACCCAACAATTTCTTTAATCTTATAACGCGATACAAGATGAAACTTCTGACAATTGAAATCTCACAACGATTTGTTAGATTAGTCCAGAAATAATTCCAGAAATTCTGGAAATTCTGGCAAATTTTAGTTCAACAGAATTCCACCAATTTTGAACATGCATCAGCGTCATAAAATTGCTACCATTCTACAGCTTTTTCAATGCTATCACTTTGCAAAAATGAAATCTAATGAAACTTCTACCATTTTCCAAGATTCCGCAGCATAACGAAATTTCGGCAATTCATAGCTTTCCTATAAAATTCTACTATTTTTCGCATATAAAAATCACGAAATTGCCGAGACACTTTCCTCCGTACAGAATTAATGTTATTCAAACCGCGTTAAAGATATCCGGCGTTTGCCTGATTGCGTATTATTGTGCTTCTTTATTTCCACGATCCACGTGACCGCGCCATTAGTATTCATACGGATTGCAATTTATTCGTCCAATGGCAAATACGATCGTTTACGTTAGTTTGAAATATCGGTGGAGTACGAGTCATTTTGTGTAACAAAAGCGAGTCTCAGTGTCGCCAGTTGAAATGAGCTTGAGAAAAACTATTCTACGGGGATGAAGAAGAAAACAACGCTGGATTAGAGAGAGGAAAGGAAAAGAGACGGAGCGTGGCGATACGAAACGGGAGAAAATGACGAACGAAGAGGCGAGGATGGAAATAGAGAAGCGGAGGCGGATTTCCAAGCCGCGTTTCGCTATACAGTAACCAAGTACTTTATTATTACAACAGCAAAGGTAGCGAAATTGTAATTACGGGTTTAATGAGATTTCCTTTGAGATATCGAAACTACCTTCTCTTGAAACCCTCTCGCACAGAAGAAATGCGTTTAATCTTCGAATATAAACAGCTGATGAGAGATGGAATGGTCAGATGTCAGGGGACTGGTGCGAGGGGGTGTGAGCCACAAGATTAAAAGCATTAAAGGGATTGTTTCGTCGCTTAATCAGGAGAGAAATCTCTCGTTTTTAGGGTTGTCGCTAAATTACTTTCGGGATATTAGCTGGATGTTCGTTTGGCGTTTGAAACGTGCGTCTGGGTGAGCCGATATTATAGTTGGCAGTTGCGAATTCAACAACCGTCCAGCGATTCCAGATGAGCCACTAATGTCGTGTTATTTTTGTAATTTTGTTTTCTTATGTACATATCTCTACATCATTGTGATATACCTTGTTTGAATAAAATTAATTTGGTAAAGTAAATTATTTATTTCAAGCTCCTCAGGCTAACGATACGCTGTGTCTACTAAACGCTCTGACGCTTTTCAACTCGTTCCTATAAACTAAGAGCTCAAAGGATTAATTATAAACTAATCACAAACTCGTATAGGGAAATGAAGTTAAAATAACGGTATAAATTTTAATCGCCGAGTTTCCAACCACAGAAACACAATCGTGAAGCCTCTTTAATAACACTTTTAAAAATCTTAAAAAATAAATATAGCACATTGAAACACAAGTGAATTTCTGCATCGTACCTTTCTCTTCGATATTCGTTATTAATTAAGGAGAAGAGTGAAAAATTTTATTGTTCGTAAACGTTCAAGGTTTTCATCGTAACTCTAAAAAACGTATAGATATAACGTGTCGTGATTGAAACTAAAATTGGAACAATGTTCACGTGCAAATAACGGGGCAGTCGGAACCGTGTCGGCTTTATAACACATTTGCATTTAAACCGCTTTGGGACATCGTGTTTCGGCGAGAAAGGATAATGATAGGCCTCGCTTAAACGTCCTTTTTTTCCAGAGCAGAAGCTCGACCACATTTCACAGTATACAATTTCACAAACTTTAAAGCGCAAGCTTTCATTCAAATTTTATTTCTCCCACTGTGTGAATTTTATAATACTATATCACTACAATACTGTATATTGATTATCATATTATAAATACCGTTACACTGTAATGGGTAATTTACTTTGAATATTTCTTTCTTCGTATGTACTGAAATATTTCTGGATACTGTATTAGATTATGGCATTGAAGTAAAAATTTAGACTGTTTTTAATGACATTTACGGTTCAATGTTAATCGCGATTTTGCGTACGTATCCTTCGTAATAGGTAAACAGCAATTAGTTTCGATGAACGAATTGGGCCAAGTAGAATAAACAAGTGGCGGCGTATTCATAAGTCCAGAAAACACTTGAGTAGTGAGAAATCCTTGAACCGTGCCGCGTGTAGGTACTTTAAAAGCGAAAGATTGTAATAATTTTCGCGTTCCACGAGCAATGACTTTCCATTTACGCGGTTTTCTTTCCTCTTTAATTATTTGAGATTATTCATAAATCTAAACGGAAGATCCGTGATTTGCAAGCAGGAAGCGTTCGAAAAGACAACCCGAGACAGACCTAACATCCATTGTAATATTGGTAATAGTATGCAATTTGGTAAGTATCTTCGATTTTTTCAAACTTCAATATGTAAAAAGGGACTATTTAAATAAGTACGAAAAAGTGCCGCAAACGACTATAAATACTTCCAATTTTACTTTGGAACTGAGCCTAAACCTAAACCTAATCTCAATCTAGAAAGAACGCCACAAAAAAGAATCCATAATATATTTCAAACCATAAGTGAGATTCACAATTATGATAATGAAATTAAAAAACTACCGCGTACAAACCATGAGTTAGATACGTGTAACGATCCGGTTGATTACTAAATTCCTCTTTTTTAATTCATTCTTTATTTGATATTTTTGGCTTTTAGATTTTGACTTATTAGAAAATATTAAATTGAACTTCTTTCTTAATGGATTTCTGTTTATTTTCTTAGTTTGCGTTTATATAGTTAGTTTTAAGTTAGATTCAACCTTAGTTTTGAAGTAAAATTGAACGCACGTCGTTAGAATTATTTACGACGTCTTTTAATGATATTTTAACTTTTTAAATAGGGCTTTTCGATATATTACAGTTTTAAAAAATTTCAGGTACTCACCAAATCGTATATTCTGCATTACTGTAATATTCTGTAAAAATATTTTATTATTACCATATTTTACAATCCCATTTCTGAAACACAAACAGGATTGATACAATATTTTAAAAAGAAATGGAATTTCCCGAGGAAGCGGAAAAATGGAAATATGCCGTTATAACAATACGAGTGGAACTTTATAGGAAGCAATATAAAAAAAATTTCTATATATTCTAACAAACATGCAATATGAAAGCTAAAACTGTAGAAAAACTAAAATTTAGGCTATTTCGGAGATTCAATTTAATCCTTCAATAAACTATACTATACGTATTTTTCAGAAGTGAAATATTTAAATAAAAATTCATTTTACTTGATATTTCCAACGCCCTTTCATAATATCAACTTATACGAACAAAAGTTCAAATATATCTCGTTAATATATCTTCAAGGAGAAAAAGTTTTCTACTCATACTAGTTACATGATTAGAAACATTTTATTGGGAGAAGTTTGAAAAATATCACACACCCTTTAGTCAACTTTGACAACGTTCTACACTTTTAAAAAAGTTCGGTATCATAAGAGAAAATTGAAAGAGAAAATTTTCTTTAGTATTTCGTCAAATGTATTATGTTTTACGCGTCGTAACGGAATCTCCAGGAACTTTATTGCCTGCAAGGAATCGTATTCATAAATTCCCAATGAATTCTCTCTATGGGAAGTACAATTAAAACCTGATAGAAAAATGGAATGATCGAGCTGGGCGTTGGCAATTGGTGTTTTGGGATTCTGCATCAACGAATGTTCTCTTGACGATAAATTCTTTAACGAAGCTTATGGCTGTACGATTGATTGATTTTTAATATCATAGAATATTTCGATAAAGTCAAATGAAAGAAAGATGAAAAAGACTTCGGTGGAAGAGTTTCGATGTAAAAAGGATACGATCTTTTAAAGCGTTTAATTAAAATTGAAAGAATAAAGTTTAAAAAACTTCACTGTAGATGTTCACTTTTTCAAAGTGTAGAAAGTTTCATTGGAAAAATTATCTATATATATGGAATTTCAAAACTAAATATAAGGAACTTTTTTGATTCTGAGTTACTTTCTTCGTCTCATATGGTATGTTAATCATAGCAATAAAATCAAACTTGTTAAACAACAACCTTTGTATCTCTTTACACTTTATTACCTCCAGAAGAAACGTAAAACTAACTTGGCTCGCTTGCCTTGAGACTAAGCTTAGGTCTTTAACTCGATTCTGTGTTTTACGAACAGCTTCTGTTAATCAGATATTTCTTTTGTGCTTGCATCTAAGCGATCATCGTTCCCCTGGAATTTCTATGACTATATTTCATCATGAAACTTTAAAATTAGCACACTATGAAGACATATTTGTCATTTAGTTTAATTCCTTTCTTCTCGGTTAACTCATGTAATAAAACGCGTGCGTTTTAGCTTTTTTTTTTACAAGAAATCGCAATCGTAATTTCGGTATTACACTCCAATATTAATTATCCGATTCTTCATACTTCTATTTTTGCTCCTTAAAGTTTCGAGGCAGAGCATATACACACGCATACAGCATTTCCTGGTATTGCTAGATCTTCGTTAAAAGTTTACACACTTACGACACTCGCGGCTCTCGGCACCTTCCTTTAAATTCTAATTTCTTATACGGGATCGAAGCAGCTGGCAATTATTCAAGAATTTCTAAGATGCGATTCTGGTGTTGAAAGCTGTGCAACGAGGATTGAGGAGAAATCACCGAGATCGACAAATTCCGAAAGTTTAAAGCGCATTCAAGAAGTTCGATGAATTAATCGACAAAGAAAGCCGCGCGGGCCTCACATTATCATACCTTTCGGAATTTTGAAACGAATCCACATTTGTAAATTAACCATTTCTGCGGCAAGAAGGATATTCCGTTAATGAATTTCAATTTGGCATGAAATATTCCGCTTGTTACCTCAGTTAAATTAATTAATTACCGACATTTCAGTTGTAATTTCAACCCGCAATTATTCGATCACACTATATTGAATTATTAGGTGAAACTGTATGTTATAATATTGTAATCTGACAACCAATAAATTCACAATTAGCACTTCGTACTGTAATTATATCCCTGCCATGTGATTTCATTTTTTCCCGAGTTTAAGTTTTCACTAAAATTCTTTTCTGGTTCGATATACTTTTCATTAATTGAATGAAATATTACATCTTGAGAGACTTGTAAGTTCCAAAGAAAAATAATGCCATTACGCGAAACGACAATTAAACAATAAAACGCTGTCAAATTCTATGTCGAATCTAGAATCACTGTTTTAGCAGCTTTCAGAATCCCTATCTTTCCATGCAACCACCCGAACTTAAAATCCTACTGATTAACTAGATATCCTTCCTTATCCACATCTATCCTATCCTTCACCCTCGGCATAGGAGAAACTTCTGTCCAGTAGCTTTCGTCGAGTCAAAAGAAACCCACCTTCTTCACTCGCCGAAATCAAAATTCCCGTCAAGCTTGGCCAAATCTCAGGCAACTTAAACCCTGTTAGAATTTCCGAACTTCCTGACTCCGCTATTCGAGCTTGTTTTTCCACCAGCTGCCTACGCAAACTTATCGCTCCGAATTTTCTTTTGCCTCCCTCCTCTCCTTTTTCCTACCTTACTATTTCGTCCGATCTTACAATTCCTTTGTCACCTTTCTCCGTCTTCCTGGTAGCTCTCCTCAGTCCCTCGCCCACTGTTTACAGATACACTTCATGAATTCTACCATTGACTGGTGACACGTGATTCGCGTTCAGTCCAAATACCCGAGCTCCGATGTCGTCCCTAGGCGCAATCTGGATCAGTTGCAACCTCGTTTTCACGGTTTTCACCCCTGACACGTATCTCTCCAAACTTCCATATCTACATTCATTATTTTCGATTTACACGATATCGGAAATAACAGTATGCACATACGTATCGCTCTAAAACGTATCGAATGCGAACACATGTGGCGAAAAATTTGATACGTTTCGAAATGACGTTTGAAAGTCTCGACGAATCTTGAATCTTCGACGAAGTCTTCGAAGTTTCCTCAAATCCGTAATTCTAATTTGTTTATTTAATAAATAAGATCTTAATCTTTAATTACGCCGGATCTTTTCTATTAAATTACAAAGACGGTTACTAAAAGTTTTTCAATACTCTTCATTCCAATTTGTTTATTTAATAAAAAAGATCTTAACATTTAATTACAACCGACCTTTTTTTATAAAATTACAAAAACGATTACTAAAAGTTTTTCCAATACTCCTCATTCCAATCTGTTTATTTAATAAAAAAGATCTTAACTTTTAATTACATCCGACCTTTTTTATTAAATTACAAAAACGATTACTAAAAGGTTTTCCAGTACTCTTAATTCCAATTTATCTATTTAATAAAAAGAATCTTAACCTTTAACTGTATTTGACGTTTTTTATTAAATTACGAAAACGATAACAAAGTTTCCTCAATACTCGTAATTTGTCTATTGAATGAAACAAATCAATCTTTTACTACATACTATGTCCAAATTTTTTTTTATGGTGCTTGACTTTTACTCTTTTTACATATGCTTTCAAATTTGGATTTCCACATCTACCATCCGTGATCAGAGACTCGATAGGAGGGACATACGTTACCCCGAATTTAACTAATCTCGCTAATCCAACCTGGTGTGAACGGTTTCACCATCGGACATTTGTCGATCACACTTGATCCGTCCCTTCCAGATTAAAACTGGTTCTTTCGTCCTCCATCAGTGGGATACGTAATAGTGAAAGAGAGATGCAACTTGTTCCGGCGTCGCGTTATCGATCTGTTATTCGCAGAATCGGATTCCGGGCGTTTTTTCCGCTTCGAAATTGGATTTCTACTCGATGCAAAGCAGCTTTCTTCCCGCTGCTCACAGAGGCGAGGGAATTTTTCCTTCTATATATGTACATATGTGAGCAAGCGGTCGAGTTTTATGTGTAAGATTAAGCTTTCTCTATCTCATTGTTTTTTCTTCCAACGGGAACGGCATTGTTTTGAAGGGTGGGAATGGATATGAATCCGCAAAAATATCATTTCAGTTTCGTGATGCGCATTTGTTTGCAGCACTTCTTCTTTCGTTGAGGATAAATCTGAAAATACAATTTGTTTCTTGCACACTTTATGCTATCTGCTCATTATTCTTTACATGAAATTCGTATGGTGGATTTGATTCTTGGTCAGCGTAATTTAACGAGCTCTATCGTTTTATATTTTGAAAAGTTGTTAGAAAGACAATTTTCTATAGAGGAGATATATTGAGTTTTATGGGTATTCGAAATTAACCTATAACTATTTCATACGCTGTTTTTCCAACGATATTTAAATATCGATATGCCCCTTGTTCGGCTATTTTACCTTGTAAAACTCACTTTCCCCGAATCTTAATATTTCTGATCTTTCCTTGCGTTTCTTGATTCCGTTTACCGACAAATATTCTTCCACCCTTCTCTTCTCTATGAACGTCTTCGCAATTATTTCTAAATGAAAACGATTCTATTCTGCACGCTACTCTTCTGCACGTTATCTTTTCCCACGTTGCCTCATTCGGTATTCCATAATCTATTGCCGAGGTATCCATTATTACGACAGAGGTGTGATCTCGGTCAATATTACCCTCTATATTACCGCCGAGGATGCTCTAACCCATCTTCTCTATTAATCTTATGAGCTGTTCTCCTTGGCTGTTCACATGTTTATCTTTGGAGTTCCTTGGTCTATCCTCCTTTTCACTGTTCCATATCACTTCCCATTGGGCTGTTGTTTTAGCGTTAAAGTCACCTCTGAATAACAGATTTTCTTCGGTATTTTTTTGTTACCCTACTTCTTCTAATATTTCCGATAATTTCGTTGCTACACCTCTTTTATATACTGATATTACCTTCCATTTCTCTGTGTCTAATAGAAGTATCGTTTCCATGATACTTATTGATCTCTTTCGGACTTCTATTTTTTCTATATTTCTATTTATTCCCATTAACATTCCCGCCTATTATGCTTCTACATCTTATGTAATTACCGTGTATACCGAAAGAGGATATTAATTAACTAATACAACAACAAAAATATTCAAAAGATATCCAACGAATCGTGATAAATGAACGAAATGAAATTTTGAAAATTAGGTAACTAAGACTTTCGTCGTGGAAACGTCGTAGAAAAGATAAATTTTTCAGCGATTACATCGATAGTTATTTAACGAAAAACCTTATAATTTCGAATACGTCACACAGTAGAATTCTACAGAATGCTAATTAACATAAAACAGAACTAATAGAAGTTTACACGCCCGAAGGCTATGTTATTTCGGCCCAACTAATTATATCTTCTCTGTTTATCCGGATACAATGGGGAGGAACTAATTTGACGAAGCTTGTTCATTAGTCCTTTGAATCGAGGTAACGATTTGCACGAGCAGCTTCATAAATTATCTAGGAAGCAACATGCTATCCTATTTACCGTTGCTTTCGCATTTTACATCTTTGCTGTGACTTCCATTTTATTAGATAGGAAATATGTTGGAATGAAAGTGGGACGAAAGTTGCAGGAATGAAATTAATTAACAACTGATGTAATCTTCACGGTTTTTAATACCTATTTAAATAATTCTGAATTCTAATTATATAAAAATATAATCGCAATCGCAGCCAATCAGTTCATATTAATTGCTATAAAATGCATAATTGTATCATGGCTATTAACTATAATCTCTAACAAAAAGTTTTCCATCAAATAGGATGATACGAAATTGACAAAATGAGAAATAATACTATTATTTCATAAAAATAAGTTAATAAACTTGGAGGAAACGGTTGTACATAATGACACAATTAGTAATTGTATATCAAAAAATACGATTGCCCAAGTCTCACCAAGTGAAGATACTGCTGCGATTTGATACCCTCGAAGGGCTTACTGGGATAACGATATACAAGCTCATCCACCTTTCTTTTACCCGCAAACATCGAAACTAAATTTGGAACATTGATGTGTAAAAAAATTCTCTTCATAGCGTGCGTTTGCAAAACGTTCAGTCTTTTGATCGTTATGCAAAATATGCAATAAAAGAAGATTCAAGGAAAACTGACACGGAAAGCTAATCTAAAAATTAAATTTTAAACTAATTATGTAATTCTATATGAGATACTGTTTCATATACGATTAAGCAAATTATAGAGTAACTGACAATTAACGAGTGTAAGATGAGGAAAACAGAATTAAATGTTTTACAAAAGATTTATATATTTATTAACTACTTTATTACATTATTACATTACTCTATTACTTAGTTACTAACTACATATGCCAACCATCAATAATTACACATGCACTTAGCTATTAATACATCATAAATAAATACACAATTAATTATTGTATTTAGTAGATAGTAATAGTAGTTATCATGTTACATATCGTATAAAATTTTCACTAAAAAATAGCTATTCATAAACTGCTTAACTCAAAAATAGATTTTCTAACTGTAAATTTATCCCTCCCTAACAATATACAATATATAAGATCTCCACTAAAAAGTAACTATTAAACAACTCTGTAACAAAAAAAATATCTATCTTAATTTTTAATTTTAAATTTATTCCCATCTAACAATAAAATAACTAGCCTTCCAACTCAGAAGCATCCTTCCTAACCATAAATTTATCCTTATTTTACAATAAATCCAAATTGTCTTATATATATAAAGTATATAATTATAACAAGAAAAAGGAAAGGAGTGTCGTGTGGGATGAATATACCTTTTAAAAGCTTGACTACCTCTCTGTATATCCTGAAATACCATGGATCTCTGTCAACTTAAGTATAAGTCCTATCACAGATCTGAAAATGTTATACATCTTATCCTTATAAAAATCTAATGATTTGTTTAAGGGTTTTATCTATCTAAGAATCTAAATACAATAAGGTAAATGGATATAGCATGAGATGTATATGACATAACATGTGTATGTGTCTTTATCCACACTTTATCCATAACTCTAATTCAAACTGTAATTAATCTTTCACAACACTAACAAAAAAAAAACAGAAATATAAAAACAAAGAGAGAGACATATACATTGCTCCCCCCCGCTCCTCCAAAAAAGAAGAAAAATACTACAACTGCAGATATTAAAAACGAGCATAGTGACAAAATAGTAATGAGAATGGCTTTCCATGCTTTGGATGATCCAGAACCCTCCTCTATGGGAAATTTTTCGGGTCTCTTTGGGTCGTAGCCTCTTTTTTCTTCGGGCGCAATGCCTGCTGAAACTTAAATCTAGCTCGAAGCTTTCTGATTGCGAAACAAAAAATAATTTATAAAGGCGGAATAAAAATATAAATCGTGAAAACTGATTTAAAGACACATGATCGACCAACGATCATAATGATCGCTGTATGTTCTCACATGCACGCTCGCGCAATAAATAAACATTAGTTTGAAATCCTACTCACGACCATGATCGCGAAAGTTGAAGAATCGATGGGCAAAGCCAGAGACGAGTGGCATGCACCATTCATTCCAGCTTCACCTTCAAATTTCCTGGGACTGGTTGGACACGCGAAAGCATGCCTAGAGCAAAGACTACGGCTGCACGGCTCTACTTAATTATGATTTAATACTCATACTAAAAAGTATGCTATCTATCCCATTCAGTTCTATTTTTAACAAAATGGCAAGAGACAGACACAGTAACACACTCGCTCCATGGTTGTCACGCATAGCCCGGGCACAAGGATTTTCATTAAAGAAACGTTCCAAGACGCCTCCGACAGTCGTTGAGTTTAACAAACAACTTGCACACTCTAATGTACGTACAATTTCCTGTAATCGACTGACGAAGGCTAGTGAATATTGCATAAGACCCGTGTAAACCTTTACTTTAATTATAAGTATTCATACATATTCTTAAGAAAATTATATTACTGACACAAATGATATAAAATATAATAATACGATTAATAGTATCGTTATCTATAATCTGGTTATTTAATATTGGATCTGATACTGCTATTGCACATTGCAATTACATTACTATTTGTATGAATCTGTTTTGATGCTTGAAATTATAGTAAATGAATTAAAAGTCAAAATGGCACAATTCCATAATCTAACCACAGACACACACGTGAAAAATATGTCATGCACGATACATTAACACATTATCAGCCTAGCAAATTATTCGATATATGATCATTGTATCTATGTTCTTTCTCCCACTCAAATAGCATCTGGATACGTGAGTGAGATTCTGACAGTGAATACGGAAGCGGTTAAATCTAAAAATCCTGAATTAAAAAGCTGATTGGCTTGTCTATTATACTTTGTATTTAGCAGACTAATATTCTTTAAATTTGTATTTTATTACTTTATTTTACATTGTAATAACTCTAACTTATTAATTTTACTTAATTGGATCTACTTTATTATATTATTGAAATTTTAACACTTAATCGAAAAAAATTAGCAGCAAGTAAGAAATATACTTATTGGAAGAAAGACAAATATCAGTGAAATAACTGATACTAAATTTAATATTGATAAAAATAATATCTCAAGCAATTTTCTCACTAAAGTACATTTTCGAAGACACAAAAGAAATTTTCAAACTTATTGCTTTGATTTAAAAATCAACTCTGTCGCGAAATTTCTTGTTGTACTTAAAATATCATACATTCGTGTGACGGAAATTGAACTTTAATATCTTTATGTATTCAATTATATTGAAGCTTATAATGTAGAAATCAAACAATTAAATAACTCAATAGTATCATAAAACAGAAGCATGAAATTGAAAATTACTTATTACATCTAATAATAACGATAGTGTCTATCGTTACTATCGTGTAATAATTGCAGCTTTGATAGTAATGAAGTCGGAAAGTATCCGACATACTTGCTACGAAATACTCAAATGAAGTTACATCAATATTTGATATTTCGCTATTCATAGCTTACTTTACTATTTATATTTACATAGATGTATATTTGTATGAATATTTCGTTTTTATAAATATTCATATTGAATACGTTTTAATTTTATACATTTTCAAATACATGCGTTTGAATTAACTATCAAAAACCGCGATGTGCAACAAAACCTATTCTGAACTAGTAAATAAATCACAAAAATATGTGTTACTATTTATGTGTATAATAAATACCAGCGGTCAGTATGCTCGCAAAAAATTCTACGAAAAATGCAACCAATCACACGTGTCGGTTCGTATCTTTCATCCTACAACATGATTGAATGACTGGAAGGATAAAAATGCATGTGACTCACCATTGAATACCGAGGATATTATCATCAATATTGCAGTAGCCCAGAAGAAATCATCACGAGGGTCGTTATCATGGACCATCAAATTCGACGGGGACGACGGCTGTGAAAAATTTCTAAAAAAAATGTGGAACGTTATAGTTATTCTTAAATGTACAATGTCAATTATTTCAGAGAGTTCGTCATCAATAGAAAAAATTCGGTCAGACTATTTGAAATATAATATAGTATGCAGAGATACTTACAGTTTTGGCTCCTAAAGCACCATTAGATCCTCCCCAGAGGATAGGAAAAAGCAGAGAAGGTAAGAAGAGAATGTAACATCTTTAATGTAGAATATTACAATTTATCCCTAAAGATACAGTGTTGATTATTGGAAAAGTTTAATGATAAGATGGAAAATAGTACTAATTGAAATATGATATACAAAGATATTTACACTTTTGGTTGCTGGAGCATAGCTAGATCCCCACCAGAAGATAGGAACAAGTGGAGTATGTCGACCATCTTTAACAAAATATGAAATATTATAAATTATTTCTAAAGGCAGTATTAACTATTAGAAAATTTTGATTATAAAAAAAAATTAATTGAAATGCAATGTATAAAGATATTTACGCTTTTAAATTTTGAAGCATTGCTAAATCCCCTTCAGATAATAAGAACTAGATATTCAGATAATAAGTCTGTAACAAGACATAAATTATTTCTTCTTAACTTGTTCTTAGAAAAAGTAGCGTTAATAGTTAATGATAAGCACGATATTCAAGATACTTACGTGGTTCTTTAATATTGGAGAGACTGAATACTCTTGCGCGAAGCACTGATTCTAATTTCAAAAAGGAATATTTATAAAAAAATATGTATTAAAAAAAATAATAATAAAGGACTTTAACATGCGCATTTAGATTATAACCTACGAACAAATGACTAATTTCGCATACAAATTATTTACTTAATAAAATTTGAAAACTAGTTTCGCGCGTGATAATCGATAATCAATTAGAGCTAGTGTGCTCTGAAAAATATTTGAAGATCTATTATGGAGCAATCAGTAATTCTACCGATTGTATTGCACGCGATCATAAAAATCCTCTGGATATAAAACTAAATTAGTGTAGAGGAGATAATAGAAAAAGAAGTAAAGAAATATTTTCATATCTTCCTTCTTATTTATATTTGAGCGTTTGTTAGAGAAATACTATCCCCTTTTTTAAAATATGTGATTATTTTTGATATTCCATTAATAGAAGTATTATAAATATTGTTAAAAAGTAGAATATGTGTGTGCGTGTACTCATATATATATATATCATAAATATACGTATTAATAAAAATATATATATGTATATATGTAAAACATTATTTATGAATTAAAAAGTATTTTCTACTATTGCAAATTTTCAGAAATATCGCAAATGTAATACAATTGATTTGCAAGAAAGTTTGGACGTTTATTACCGAAGTGTAGAGCATGATTCGTAATAATAAACTATACCGCGTGTAAACAAATTTTCAAGAACGTTTGCAAGAAATCAAAATTCCAAAATAAAACATGCCTCAAGGCATAGTAACACTACGCAAAATCCGCGTGTGATCTTGCATTGGCTGAAACACGTTTGAACGTATCAGTTACCTCGTACTCTTCCGGCAGTAAAAATATTACATATTTACAATCCGTACTACCGCAGAGCGTCGGTTTCGAAACGCAGAAAAATGTAAAAATAAATTATTTCATCTTTTCTAACTCTATTTTATGATATGAATTGAAACAATGAAATACCACGTTTAAGTTATTTAATAAAAAGAAAGAAATTGATAATAATTAAACGTAATTACAATAGTATCAACACTTAAATCGATATAAAGTGACGTCTTCAATCTTTTTTAATTTTATCTTGATATTCTCAATAAACTACGTAATTATTTATGATTCAATTATGTTATAAAGCGATTATATGCATATTGTAAATTACATGACAAACACATCAAGAAATAAACATATATAATATTACCAATAATCTAATGAAAAAGTATACATACGTCTATAACTGCTATTTAATTAATAAATTTAGCATTACCAAATCTGCATGAAAAAGACATTGGTGTTTATTCTTTATGCTTCATTTTCTCTCATGACATCTCTGTAGTTAACAGCAATCAACCGCAGTCAACCAACATTCTGTATATTAAAAAAACCAAGAAATTAACCAAACAAATGAAATTAATAGCAATTATAATAAAATGAAACGATAACCGCCTAGAATACTATCTTGCAAGGAGATACGGGAAGCTACCGGCAAGTCTGACAATCGAATAAACGATCAAAGAAAAAAGAACAAAATAAGTCTCGTGATTACCTGATTTTACTACCAAAGTGTTCAGTAAACGATAAAGTAAACGTGCATTAATTAAACAATATTAATCACAATGTATAAACAGTAATACAATAGTAATGAAAAACCGACGCCATCGAAAGGTTAGGTTACGCTACAGATCTGACTCGAAGAAATACGTCTAATCGAGACGACGGTTGACAACGGAATAGTAGCCCTCCACCGAGGCGTCACCTCGCGAATTTCTAATTGGTGGAGAGATCAGTGTGCGTTCTACACAACGCCGCGCGCCAAATTGAAATTCTAACACCTTGGAAATCTTCTCTAATTAACTAATTGTGATTTAAAAATAATAAAGATACAAAGTAAATGGATAACAGGTTTAAAAAGAAATTCAATTATTCTATTTACATACATAATATATAATAAATAATCCATTGTTAATAATATATGTATTATAAAATTAATTAATAATTCATTAAGCTTTCCTTAGAAAACGAGCGTTTTAAAATGGGAAAGTACATTCATCCTTTTCAAATTATTACCCTTTTTTCTCTACAAAGATATCTACTGTCATTTTGTGATCCTAATAACTTTAAAGCATAATTACTAAAGGCACATAATTGAAACTAATATACTATAACTTTGTCTCGTACGAACGTTTACTTTCTTTGCCTGACGTCTTCATTACTGTACCATGTTTATATTAACATGGGAGAAACGTATTAGAAGATCGTAATCATAGTTAGTAAATCATATTTCTATTATTTTATTGCCCTTTTCTTAAACCGTTCGTCAATCTTCGTTGTTATTCTCTACTTTTATTACTAAGAAAGCAAATGTAACAGAACTGTATAACGAAAGCTGGTGGCACGGCTCTCCTTCTATATACATATAGTATTCTATTCTTCCAATGTGCGATACTTCCGCTGTTATATTAAATTCCTATTGCAAGATTCTGATTTTCATCGAAATATTCAGATGGCAGGACAGTATCGTGAACGTGCTGCTGTACCTATCATTTTTATACAATAAGTTAAAGAGTTTTCAACGATTCCGCATTTTAATTGTATTGTAATTGTATTGTAATCAGAATTACTACACACCAGTCGTATAAATTCAATGAAATGATAATTAGAGCGTTTTAATAATGCGATAAAAAGAATTGATGTTTTGCAAGGAAAATTCTATTTTAAACACTCAAAAATAATGCGAGTAACAGTTACATAAAAACCTAGTAGATATTCGCAGGAAATACAGGTAAATTGCCAGATATCGAAAAATATTACGCTTAAGAACGTTTCTCCGCGATTTTCGTTCATGTTTGAATAGTCAGTAAATATTCGTTTAAGCTGTACGTACGGTAATGAAACGTTGTTACATGAAATCCTACAGGTTCTCGATGGTTACTTTAGTGGCTACTTATCATGAACGCCATAGAATTTCAGTGATACCGCGAATTAGCACGTATTTTAACTGATGCAGAAAAAGCGATAATAAAACTGTGTATTGCGAAAGATAGTAAATTGACTTCTAAAAATTTCTCGTACATTTCCATAAGTGAGTTTTATACTTTCAACATAGCGTTAGATTATCACAAAGAAACTTTGAATTATTTCATTGAAATATTTTTGCATAAACTGTCATTGATTTCCAATTATTTTTTGGTAAAATCATGGATAAAGAGTATGGTTTGTAACGAATTAAAAACTTGATAGGTACATCTTCTTTGTGAATTGATCTCCCAGAATAAATTAAACTATAAATACAGTGCAAGAGGAGAGAATGTATAGTAGCACGGAAGATTAGAGAAGGGTTTGTTATTACTTCAAACTTCCTCGAAACTGAATGTCATATATCGTACAAGTTTCATTAACAAGAAGGAACTGTCACATACGTAAATGTCAAAGCTGAAAGAAACTTGAAATGATAATTGCTTATTAAGCAAGAAAGCATAGTTATTCGTGTGTCTCTTATTGCACTTCTCCCAGCAGAACAGTAATATGCCTCTTTTGATAACGAGAAACTTCACAGTGCATGATCTTACGGTTATGTAGTACTTACATTTTTCAGAAAAGTAATAATCCAAACACATTTATAATTTGTCTTCCTTATGAGTGTTCAACAAGAAACGCGTTCAACAAGAATCATTTCTGTTTTTAATACTTTAGTTTTCCATAGTTCAGTATTTGGCGTTATACGATATCTACATTGTTTCAATTCTACATAATTTTATCCCACACGCAACATAGTAATTATAATTATTTATTATTTAACACTGCACCACGCAATCTATTGTTAATCATTATTATTTACTATCACCATAGTACTCCATAAGTACCAACCTAATCTGTACAAATATAAATATTTAGATCAATTTTCTAGAAAATAATCCTTACGTGAGAAATATTTATTCTGGTTACTTTTTCATATAGAATGACAAGGAGTAGGAAATTTATTCATGTGTAAACTAACAAATTGATACCTCTGTGTAAGCGAAATAGATTCTCCAACATTATTAAAAAATTTCACGATAAAAAATCGGAAAGATCAATTTACGGTAGGAAATGAAGCACGCTCCGCCGGTTACGGAACATCCTAAATACGTCACTACGAAACGCTTATGCAACCCTGTCATTTTTCATCGTTCTATTTCGATCCCAAACCATACCTTCCGTGATCTCGAAACAGCAACCGGGCGATGTCGAAGCTCAATCGGGTAGAAGTCATTCAATCATCCTACTAATGATTACACGGTCAAGAATAGATGTCACTTCCACCAGTCGAATAAGTAATTCAATCCCATCCTTCGTGCAGCAACAGGATCATAACGAACGACAATCAGCAACTGCTTCAGCGCTGCGAATTCACACGTTTCGCAACGGAACAACGATTTTCGCTGGTTAGTTCAGGTTATAATTTATCCGGGTTATTCAAAGCTTGAAAATTATTCTTACTACGTGACGTTTTGTAAACCGAGAATTGCAAGATTTTCGTCGCTTTCCACAGAACAATCGCCGCGAGCTATCTCCCTCGCGATGGAAATATTAATTTGCTCATTCCATATTCATATCAAGTCCATTTATTCATTCAATCATTTTTGCATTTCAGCAAAATACCTTTCTTTTACCTATTTTGTCCAAATTTCGTATTGTACATTCTGTTATTTCATTCCGAGACGAGTAACAATGTTTCTACGCTTGTATTCTGATTACAAAATATCTGGAAAACTGGGTTCATCGAATTTTTGTTCCGATTGAGCTCGAGGAAGCGTTTCGTGGAGCAGCAGCGGATTAGACAAATTTCCCTCAATTTTCCCAAGGGTTTAAACCTAACTTTTTCTCTGTGCCTTCATGAACAAGGTGGGGTCCTTTATTCAAAGATTATCGCTTGACGCTATGCGATAATAATTACATTGTTTTCGCTGAAAATGAGCGCGTAACTAGCATGAAAAGTTACGTTGAGAGTAACGTAAGAATGTTTTAAACGCTGAAAGTGGATAAGTTAATTTTCAGTTATATTTGGTACGTTTTCGGTTACATTACAAGTAAATGAATTTTAATATAACTGGATTTAAAGGAACGAAGAAATGTATTTCTCCGAAAAAGATGCAGTGGAGTGAGAGTGAAGAATTATCGTTTGATTACTAAAGAACTAGAACTTGTATATTTGTGTTAGAGGTAGTAAAAAATGTAAAATTGCAATAGATATTATCTGAAAGTAAATTGAACTTTTATGAAATAACCTTATTCTTTTATATTCTTCTATGAACAAATCGCAATCTCTGCGCAAAATTTTTACTAATTGATCTTTTAATCTTTTTATAAAATATTTTATTCCAAATGAATCCCGAGAAATTGCTTTCAATTGTTTCATTCGCAGTTCACTTAAAAGAAAAAAAAAAGAAAGAAATTAACTACCCAGTAATATTCGGTTTTGTCACGTCTCAGTATCGTGTGGTTCAAAACGAACAATTCCCTTTTCAAGCGGGTATCTGTTACGTATTGTCTATCCGAACAATGTATTTTGTGTGAAACTAATTACCGCGTTCTACGCTTCATGACCTTTCACGTCACGATTCCTTTTGTGAATCGATAAAAACGAAAATCTTCAAATACGAAAAATGATTTTGTACCACTCTCAAATCTGTTCACAATTAAGTAATTTAAAGGTTCACAACTAAGTAATTTAAAGTAATTTTTGTAAAATTGATATTCCCTTAGTAATTGTAAAAGATTGACTGGTGGTAAAAATAAGGATAAGGATCGCCTAAAGGCGATTTATTTTCCATTTTACGTATTTGTAACGTTAGTATCGTACGTCAGATTTGAACTCTGTTTCTCAAAAACATAATGAAAGCACCGAGGACAACACCATTGTGTCATACATATCTCCTTCGATTTAAATAACCGTCTTGCTACAAAATATGGCACCTAACAATGCTATCAACTAGTCAACATCAGGAATTACGCTAGGCGGTTATACTTTAATATTACACATTAATAGTACGTCACTATGCGGCGGGCACTTTAGTATGAAATATTTGCGACCTCTCTATCCATCATAAATTTAACGAAACGATGCCACAACTTAACGGATGCGATCAAAATTTATGATCGATAAACAATCGTTCGTTATTCGCAAGTTTGAACACAATATTTGTTAAGTATACAGGGACTGATTGAAAATGTTAACTCACTTTCATATCGATGAAATAAAAGCCAATAGTTAACATTAAGACTTTGAATTGAATTCTGCGGGCGACATACGTTTTAAAACTTGTCGATGAAATAAACTGATTATATCGAATGTAGACTATACAGTATTATTGATACCATAACGAACAATATAGTCGCTTACTAATAACTCCGTAATTTTATAGTAACACAAATTTTCTATGCTACTGCCAGCACGTCGATTGACAGCGATTGATGCCTTCACGCGCTATTTGCTTTTAACGAAGCCAGCCATTAATAGATAATATTTGGCCCACCGTAATTATTGTAGCACGGGACAAATAAATTTTCATCAAAATAACATTAATCCATGGCGAGCGTATGGTTCATTCTCCTGTTTCACGAATAAATAATTGCATAAATGTGATTTTGCGAACATGGCTGTAAAGTGGACAGGCAATTAATTAATTTGTGCAAATCACGGATTCATAAAGAATCGAAGAAACGACTGCAATCTTTCGTCACGTAGTTACGATATTTTATGACGGAAATAAATTTCCGTTAACGACTGTACATGAGATAAATATTATCTTTTAATATCTTTAGGTCGATATCGTATGGATTAATAGGACCGGCAATGTGTTTGTTTGTCATCCGCTCGGGACATAACGGAATATTTTCATTGATTTAATTTGGCGGCGAAGCCTAATGAAGAACCTCACGCGAGCGAATTTATCTAGCAAAAGAACTACGTCTCGTAAGAGCGTTCCATCATGACTATAGCTATTCTGTTCTACAAAACATTCTCATCGCTGTTGATTTTACTCTTTATCGTTCTCTTTCATTTCCTGCCTCTGTTAACACTGAACCTAGCTGTTCATGTTTGCACGGACTCTGAAATTCGTTGGAATAATTGCGAAAATACAAGGGGATACAGCTTTTACTTGCGTTGTTTTAACATGTAAAATTTGTGAAGTTTATTATTACGTAAAAAATAGTACGCTGTACATCTAGCATTAAGATGCTTTTGGTGTGATAATTGAAGTAACAAATTTAAACAAGTTCTCCATTTTTCAGTTAATACACGTAATTATTCTAATTAAAATGATACGAACTTTATTTCAATTTGAACATTGCAATCTCATTAGGTAATTAAAAGCAAGTATTTAGTTATTTATGATTGGATTAATTTCATGGTAATGTATACTCTACTCAGTTAATGTTCACCTACGTTTTTGCATACAAATCGGTACCTATATTAAATAATGTTATTAATAAACTGACTGATGGAATGGAACGTAATCGAGTCGATTGTCTCCTTTTTTATGTTTTTGCACGTTACTCCGCATCTTTTTTTTTTTTTTGCACGTGGAGAAATCCTCATGGACACTCCGCTGCCGCTAATAACGGTAGCAGCAGAGTAGTGTCGGACTCCTACCGACTAAAACTCCACGTTGGCCATCCTACGCGTATGACAGGGGGTGCTCCAGGAACCTCGGGTGAATTACTTCTGTTGCATCCCCTCTTCGAGCCAGTCCTGTAGACTTCCTGGCTGTTGAGTTTGGCGCTAAGGGGGCTATTGCCCCTGGCACCGTCCCTCCTTCTAGTCGCGTTTCGTTGTGGCGGCAATGAATTAGTTCTAGGCCGCCTGACTGCCATCCTCCTCCATCGCGTTATCCTACACGGGTGGGAATTTCTCTTTCTCTCCCTTTCTGCTCGCTCCTTTGCGAGCATAACTCGCTCGCAGAAGAGGCAGACGGCCTCATATTTCTGTGGCCCGCTCAGCATCGCTGCTATGATCGCTGAGGGGGACGTTACTCCGCATCTACGTACATGTCAACTCTCTGGTTTCACGAATGAAGTACGTTTCATAGTCAACTGATACGAACAGATGCATATATCATTCGCAAGTGTCCAATCATATGACGCTAAATCATAGTTCCGCTTATGCAGCGTCGCGTCATGTAAAGCGAGGCCGTCACTGAACTGGAAATCATTATGTAATAGAGATAATTATTGGCGCTTTTCTTAAATTACCCTCTTAAACTGAACATACAAATTATTTCCATCGCTATTATAGGTAAGAAAATAATCTCTATTATATAATAATTTTATAAAATGTGTATGTAATAATTTATTATCACATTTATTATATAATAATAATAATAATAATGTAACTTCTTTTCAGAGGTACTTTCGTCATCTTTTGTTTCCTTTTAATAACAATATGAACCTAGTGAGAATTCCTGACATAACATAGAAACATACTGTAGCTATGTATAATAACCCATAAAACGTTCGTCACGTAATTTCTCAAGCATCTGATGCATAATTATTTCTTTGCTTTGAAATCAATATGCAGACGAGGTAGATGAAACGAGGAACACCACGTCATTGCGAGACCTTTTGAGACGTCAATCAGCAGTCGAATAGAATCAGAAAAACAAATAGACTGGCGCGACTCACACAATGCATTTCATGTGTAACGATCCTTAGACGATTAATCAATCATTTTAAATAATCATTTTACGGTCGTTTTATCGTTACGCGATTTACTTTTCTTTCGTGTAATTTCTTCCCACTAACGTCCCATTTGCATCGCAAATTTCAAGGCCGTTCTCGTCTCTTCGGTCGCGTGACTCGTCGCACATTGAGGGTCCCATCGAATACTTTGCGCATGCCGTGACGTAAATTATGCCTTCTTGGACCTGTACTTGAACGTCGGATCAGGGTGCATTACGTTCGAAACGAATTAAGGTCGGCTTGGGTTCGTTTAAAAGTCAGGATTATCAAGATAGTCATTGACCAACGGAATTCTCGTTAATGATCTGCTGAACTTTTAGCAAAAAGCGTTTTCATGTGTGACATTTATTATACATTTTCTTTAATCCTCGCTCCTTTAATACTTTGTTAATTTGAATTTTTTACAAACTTTCGTGAGAAGTATGTAAACTTCATAATTACAAGGTACTCAATTTAAGGTGAACTAAATTCATGGAAGGTTATTTGACTGAATAGGAACTTGGAGATGAAAAAGGGTACGAAGTAGTGGCTTAGTGCGAATGATTAATATTCATTAAAATTTTATTCCTTCCGAACCTCTCATTTAGCCTGTCGATCCTATAAACTTTTATATTCCATATCTTCGTGCCAATCTTTTACTGTTTTAACTGCGTTTACCAAAAAAAAAAAAATGTAATTAACCAAACCACGTACGTCACATTGGTATAAAGCATAGAAATCAGTGGTAATATAACGAAAATTTTACTTAGAGAGTTTGCAATCTAGCGGCGGTAGAACGGTTAAGAACTGAAGCGACGATATTCCGTTAATTTTCAAAAATTTCGTTGCAAGTAAATGTTAAAGTTATTGACCAATCATATTAGAGAATTCTTCGAGTGGAAAGAGCCGACAAAGGATAATAGAGAAATGAAAAATGTTCCGACACTTATCGTCATGAGAGGAACAATTTCGTGTGTACAGAGAATCCGACACACGATTCCAAGGATAATCCACGTAACCATAATGAAACCACGGAAAGTTCCCTGACTAGAACGAAAATCTTGCTGAATCTGCGAAACGTTAGGGACGTGCTTCTCTCGCGAGAAACGCCAGATATGAAGCAGGTGGGTCTCGTTTCGTCGAATGATACCAGGTCGTGGTAAAAGCGGTATTATACTAGTCGGGCGACCATAACCTTTCATTGCATCGCTCGGCTCTTAAGCGTTTTACTTTCTTTTTTTACAATCCGCGTTTCTTCATCTCTGGCAAAATATGGAGCTCATATACCGGGCCAGTCGACGCGCATGTCGAATCGTACATCGACAAAATGCTCCATGTCAAAATTCACGTGCGCTCCTTCGATTTAGTTCACCGATGAAACCTCGAAATCCACGATTTATCATCCGACAGGCAATTCGTCCTGAATCACACGCTGCTCCGTTTACCTTCTTCCCTTCTTCCGTCGAATGGCACAACTTCAGCGTAAAATTGTCCTTGGTTCTTTTCACTATGAACGAAATGTCAGTAAAGTGACACAGCTAAGAAATTCTTGTACCTATCGAAGAATAGTGGATGATGGAGTTGGCTCTCGCGAGAAACGTGAATCCAGTACGATGGATTTCCATCTAAATTTCACGCCTGTAAAACATCCTTCGTGAATCACGCGGCGAATAAACTTTCACATTTTTTTACTATCTGATAAAAGCGCAGAACTATAAGAATCTTAAGTGAATACAAGAGAAAATTGGTATACGGGTTTGAAAATTTCATTGATCGAAAGGAGAAAATATCGCTAACGGTTTATGATTAAACCGAAGGACTGAAGCGCGAGCCAATAGCAATATCTAAAGGAGTAAGGGAAAGAGGGCAATTTATTGCCGGACATGTTTTGTAATCAATGTAACGGAAACTTCAAGGGTATATGATATTTTTCAAGTTTCCAGTAAAAATAATTACATAGGTTAATAACTGCTTTAACGTACGGTCCAGTCTTTAAAGGATATGCGAGCGAATGATTTTCGAAACATTTATTAATTTTTGACAAAATGTAATGCAGTTATAAAAGTGTTCGTCATAATTTTATTCTTAAATACGGATAATTGCGATCGACTGTCCTGTAATTGCAAGTGAAGTACTTTCGAAAAAATATTTTGTCGTTAGAAACAACAGAAACTGTTTCCTCGCAACGTTACAGTTAATAGATACTTCCCCCGCGCGTTAAACAAAATCTTCTCTGAAAACGTTCCTCTGGTTTCACATTGCCTCTGCTATAAAAGCTTGTCTCATGAACACGAAAATAAAGGGGAAAAGCATATCGAAACAAAGAGCTGTTAATTAGAGATTCAAAACTAAAGCATCTGTTTTTTACCGTCGTGAGTAAAAATAGAAAATCATCCAAGAAAAAATGCTTGTGCGAATTTTGTATCTCGTATATTTGTCTTAAACGTATATTTGATATTTCACCACTCTGAAACGTTTCCCGATTTTTTAAAATATTCACGACACATTTTGCCTCTACGGTATATTCTCATAAACAATGGATATCTGCGAAAATACTCGATAATCCCTTGAAATAAATCTATAATTCGCAAGCGATACAGCTCAACGGTATCACTGCAGAGCGAAACGTCGATGCCAATAAGAAACGAATAACAATTACGAAGTATCGCGTTTCTTCCGTACCGGCACAAAGATAATGTTCGACAAAAACCGTGATACTGCACCTTGTAATTGGATCCTCTAACAGGAGACACATTTGAGTAAAGTTGCGATCAACCGACTGCGATTAAAAATTCCATTAGTAAGGTTTCGAGGTTTATTACGTTGGCCGAGGATACCTCATTCTCGCCGCCTCAATTGGCGTGCGCTTAAATCCAGTTTCATATCCGTCTTACCACTACTTAAGTGGGAAATTAGGAAAATTGTCGTCGGGATTACCGCGCATGAACCTAGAAATGTACTACTAAATAATAGCCGTAATAAGAGAGAATTTAAAGGAAACGATTCTGAGATTCAAAGTATCGCGATCTTGTAATATTTCTCGTGACGTGACATTTACTCGTGGATTTTGAAACATTAAGTTCCTCTATGATTAACATGGAGTCTACATATGTAATTTTAAAACGTGAAAAGAACGATGTAAAAACAAGAGCTATTTTAATCGTTCGATGGATTTTAATAAACGTATGTATAAATAAAATATTATTACTATATGTTACCCTTCTTTTACTGAAAATCCTCGTACGGTTGTGACCAATATTAAACTGCGCCTTTGATCCATAAGGTTTTACAGCCGTTCCTTTTACAGCTTGCAATTGCCGTTGCGTACGAAATGACGAGAATCCTTCGCAAATACTACTCTTGCATTTTTCTCGTATACGCGCCACCTTGTGAAAACTGTCGCGTTTAATCATAAGCGTTTTCTTTTCACGATTATTGCACACGAAACTTTCCAATTTTTTGCCTGGACATTTCATACATGCATTCCTTTTGTTCTGCTATCTACTCTTCTTATTCTTCATTCCTTAAGAAAATACATCAATTTGTCTCGTCGTTGGAAAAGACTCAAATTCAGCAAAAAAATTAAACTTTCATATCCTCGCTCGAAGCTTTTTATTTTTAATTGTGTACTCTGCGCTACGACTCTCAACTATCTCGCTCATGCATTTTTCCAATCGCTAATGCTCAGCCAAGTACATTGGTATCTATATGACGTTGTTACTTCTAAAGATGGACATGAATCTTTCGTTAGCAAAAATGATCTCAATCATAATCCAAATAGTTCTCTTCTATATCTCTAACACTGCAGAGTATCCAGACCGAATATCTTTCATTCTCGCGATATATTCTTGACTTGTTTTACGCAAAAAATTTGAAGCAAATGTTACAAAATTAGATCAATCCTTCTTCATTTACTTGGATAGAAAATATTCAAACAATGTCATCAAGTTACGTTGTCTTATTACTTCTCAGAATATCTCACATAGGAAAGACATTAAAAAATTTCATGCAGTTAGGTTACTTTATTGCTCGATTATATTCAAATATTTACGCATTTTTTATGTCAATGTATACGCGCGAGTGTGCGAATAAATTACAGGTTCTCACACGAACGCGATACACGGGAGTAATTGCTTTCAATGGGCCAGTCTCGTTGTGTTTCTTTTCCGGTTCTGAGTTCGCTTGTTGCTTTCCACCCTCGAAATGCCAACGCTCTCCTTCTCCATTTCTCCCTTTGTTACCGCTGTAAGAACAAAGTTCATCGATCTTTAAACCAAGCAGAGAAGTCCTACTATGATGGGCGGCATTCTTTTCTTCTACAGGAAAAAGGCTTCCGGGTATTTCAGTCCTTTCCACCAGCACAGCCTCTTTTTTATGCTTCTTCTGAAACACGCGTTATTATTGTCCCCTTGTAACCTCCTTTTTCCATCTCGTTTCATTCGTTGATTATTCCCACCGGAATGAGTTCCAATAGGTTCCGATAGATCGAAAAACTGGATCGAGATACCCGTCGTCGACATAATGTCGCTGTTACAGAGACGGTCCGCGTGTGTTGCGTCATCTGCTGCCGGTTTATGGGATAGCGTGTCATTAAGATTTAATATCCGATAGTGTTTTTACGGTGTAGCCATTACGATACAATCGTTGAGAAACGGTACATTAAACGGTGTCGATATACAAAATACATCGAATATCTTAACATTCCTTTAAAGCTTAAAGATGCTTTATCGAGAACCAGATGATTCATTATTACAGTAGTCTATTATATGAATCGTTCAGAAATCGATTAGTTCTGTAAAACAAAGAGTAAAGAATAGACAGACAATAGAAAGACAATATTATAAACACTATTTCTTTTTTACCTTAGAATTTATTATTACATATGTCACGTTCCAGCGGCAAATAATCTTATGGAAATAAGTAATCTTTATCTTTTGCATGTTTGCGAATTTTCTCTTTAGACTTTGGTGGCTTTCTAATGAAAAGAAGGTAGAGGCCAGAGCTAATAGATAGACTAAACCTTTTAGATCGATCGATTGTTAAATAAAAGAAACAGTTGGCCAGACAGATCATCGTTAAGCTAGGTTCGAAGATTTAATTGTGATCGCGTTTTCGGTTTGTAACTCCACTTTAGCATGCACAAAGTCATCGTCGTATCGATACTAACCTAACAGCGACCCTGTATTCCACTTGCTTCGATTCAAACGGGTTTAGCGTAAAACGCGGGCAATGGAATTACTTTTGGTGAATCAATCGTGGTTCAGGCAATGCGAGATCGATCGAACCGAGTATCCCTCTGGTTTTTCGTTCAAAAAGTGTCGACTGGCATTAACTACTTGATAGTTTCACTATCCACTTTGGGATATCTCTATTCCTACGAGAACTATACTAGATGCTTCATCAACCGTTAATGTATATGGTTTCCCGGGGATCTATTATACTCGAGTTTCACTTACGAAACATAGTTTGAAGACGATATTATCAACGAAATTTACTGCGAATCAAACTATTATAGAATACTATAAATTATAGATGGCGGATTAATTATTTTATTACTATTCAGAATATAAATTCGTAACTTTTTTAATTACGAAACGTTATTGATCCTCTTAACGTAATCTACGTTCGATTCACCAGTGGCAACGAATAGTCCTTCTCGAACATTTCAGCAGCATTTCATTTGGATCAATCAGAGCTCATGTTTGCTATCGTCAACATTCACATCGATAATCGGATACGTTCTATGAGAAATTTCTATCACATGTAGCAAAGTACAAAGGGATTGGATTTACGTTTTATTGTCACACAAATTCTATGATATGCGATGTGTAACGAGGCGTTTCACAAAAAGAAAAAATAACATCGCAAGAGCAAATATTTAACTATAACGGTAGGAACGCTGAGATATTTAAATATTATGCAAGGGAGGAGAATATTCTGCTATATTCGTCTTTTTCGCACAACAAAGAAATCTGACGATTGCAGATACTACCTTTAATATGTTTCAGGCAGACGATGAATAAAATAGAAATCCCATTGTTCGATGTCGTGCGTTGAAAGATTGATTTCAGATTGAGATTTTTCATAGAAACAAGACACATCCTGGGAAAGGGGTTATTATTTATCGATGGTGCTAAGGGATATAAGAATCTGCATTAGTATTCTGTCAACAGTACGATCAATATGATCCTACGATTGAGAACGACTCATACGGTTTACAGCAATACTTAAAAATTTTCTCGATGGCAGCCTTGTAAACGATGAGGCGATGTCCTTTACTCGAACATGAGGTTGTGGAATACACCAATTTCTTTTGAACATGATGTTATATTGTATTGCCTAATATCATATCACGATATATTATATTACGTAATAATATATAACGTTATATTATATTACGTCATATTATACTACAATATATAATATCACGTTATGTTATATTACGTTATATTATACTCCGTTATATTCTATAATGGTATTATATTAGGCTATATGATATCTATATTATATCACGTTATATTCTATTACATAATAATGTATTACGTGAATATTATATCATAACACGATATATTACGTGGAATATATCACGTTATATTCTATTACATAATAACGTATTACGTAAATATTATATCATAACACGATATATTACGTGGAATTATATTACGTTATAATGTATTACGTTGTATAGTATTACTTTATATAACGTAATACGATATAACGTAATACGATATAACGTAATACTATATAACGTAATACGTTATAACGTAATACATTATAACGTTATACTATATATCGTAATACATTTTAACGTAATATTTAAATGAAATATTTACGAAACCTAAACCTTAGTAAGTTATTAATTTTTGTTGAGTAATTTGACTTCTGTTGAAGTGGTCACCACTTCTAAGAAAACTCTACATCTGGCCTCTTTAGTTTCCTCAAGACAAAAAACTGGGATGAAGGTAGACCATAAACAGTAGACTGGCGACGTTGGCTTCGGGGTTTTCAGTTATAGGGTAACGCTGCTAGGCGTGCGGATCTGGACCAGCTCAAATTATATTCCTACTTGTACTTACACTTCTGTATTAAAATATATTTTCTACCTTACAATTTATCCACGTGTTTCTCTCTTTATACATCTAATAACCTCAACAATTTTTGAATGAATTGAATAAGAATGAATAAAATTTGTCGCTATAGGAACTCTATGAAAGAAGGGTAGATTATACACATGACAATGTGTGTTTCTTTCTGCCACTAATAAGATCGTAGGGATTTTATAAGGATCATTTAGATAAAATATTTAGAAAATGATTATTTGGATAATATTACCCTTGGCGTGTAATTTAACTTTTCTTCGAATTGAGTTTACAGGAATGAAATTTGTCGATCTACGATTTAACCATACGATTTGGAGGCGTCGTCAACTAAACCAATAAATTATTCTTCGAAAGTACTTCCTAGCTACTTTTATTTAGACTAAAATTCTCTCGGATGTGTCGTGGGTCAGGTTTTTTCTTATTCTCATTATCGTCATCTTCTTCGTCGCGAGAAGAACCGTTTGTCGCATTATCCTTTCCTCTTTGCTAGATTGTTATTGTCATTGTAATTGCGCGTGCGCATGTAGACGTACGTTTACTTACAGCGGACTACGCGGCCTTGCATACTATCTCTTTGAAGTACCTTTGCCTTGGAAGTATGACAATAGAAGTAGGTAGGAGTTTGGGGATGGAGAAAGTGTGTGTATGTGGGGGGGGGGATTTGAGGAATAATCGAGAGGATTTATATTATGTGGGTGTGTAATTATTGGACGACGAAAATGGGTATAGTGGGATTGAAGAAATATAATTGAAGAAATGTGCGTTCGGTATACAAATTGAAATGTTGAAAAATGTGTAAATGGTAGTATATTTATCATATAAACGAAGAAGCGAGACAAATTCATATTACAATTTAATGCCTTTGTGGATTGAAGAAATAATAACAAGAACAAGAGCAATGAAAAAATTGAGAACTGGGAAAACACAGAGATAACGTAATTAAAAGGATATACAAATATTGGAATCGAAACTTAGTAGCCGTGGAATTGGAAACTATAAAAATGTGGAAATGGTATAATTTTGAAAAGTGAATAATTTTAAGTACACAGAAATCAGAGATATCTCGTACAAAATTTTCTACGAGTTTTTTAACGAAAGATCAGAATCAAAAACAATTCCAGAAGAGATCTATGTACGATTGTAGCTAAGTACTACGGAAAATATTCCGGAAGAAAGTTGCTCGATTAATTCGTGCAACGAGATTCGTTCGTTTTCGTCTCTTTCGCGACTTACCCGTCGTTCCAGTCAGTCGTTCCGTTAGCTAGTTCGCCACTTTCGAGCTGTATTACAGGACCACCCGTTATGTGGTAATTCAAGCCGGTGCACTAGTGTGACTTAATACGTCGGCACAGCTGTTACATTCGTTTTAATTTGCTTGTCAAATCTCTGCTTTGCTAATTGAAAAACCGATTCCTGATCATTTTCCATGACGATAAACCGCAAGCTCGCCAGTGACTGCTGCTAAATTGTTGAGAAGATGATAGGCGACGAGCATGAATGGTAGTCGTTTTGATTCCTTCGACAATAGTACTCTCAGAGATCCAATTTGAAGATTGAACTATGTGTTGATTATGTTTGAGTATTTTATCTATTTGATTTATACAATATTTAACTTATTGATTTTTTACTTTTAAAATGTATATATACTCGTAAGTCTGGTGATTATAGAATACCAGTGTTTGATAAATGAATATTTCTTTACAAAATAGAGATAAAAGAATATGATGGTCCTTAACATACTTTACTATTTAGACAACTATATAGAATTCGACGAAAATTACTTTCAAAAATAACGGATCTTCGATTTACTGTTTCTAAAAGAGAAAAGTAATATGTGCCGAAACGAAGACCCTTCTATGAGGTATCCCTTTCAAGTGTCGAAGTTTCATGAAAATGTTCGGTCGAAGATTTCACTATAAACTGTTCGAGTGAATAAACATTCATCGAAGAAGCGAATTTGAAATTGAAGTAAGAAATGATAGCAAAGAAAGCATTCGTGATATTTCATCGAAGGAATGGAAAAGATATTTAATATATTATAGCAACATTTTTGTCACCGTAGGAATGCTATTTATTATAAAAGGAATGCTATTGTCTTAGACATTAAAGTAGATGATATATTAATTGATTAATAGTTACTCCATTTTCTAAAGATTCTTGGATAATACCAATAAACCACAATAAAAGCCAGATTATAAGCTTATATTTACCGAGGAATCCCATTTCACTCATCGTTCGAATCTCTTGAATACAACAATTTCTTTATTCAAAGATCTTCTATCTTCTAATACGTCGTATCATTTAAAAAAAAATTTGTATTTACAAAAACTATTTTAACTAAGCATTTTACAATTATACAAATTACTGATTCAAAAGTGGATCGTTTAAAACGTTTAGATTTCCGAAAATCGAAACATCTTTTTCATCAACAGAATCACTCAATTTACCTTCTACGCTTCTTAAATATCAAAATGTCCTTTTGAATCACAAAAATCCCAATACACGACCGACTAAGAACCTCAGATTCCTTCTGAACCAACGAAGTGGTAATAAAAATCCGAATAAAAATGTCGAAATCAATAAAAAAGAAACCTAAGTTTCGATGCACCCTACTTCCTACGACCTTGCCGCCCACGAAGCAGAGAAATATCCCGTCTCGAAATATGGGGAAATATCGGTCACGAATTGCTCGACGCGATTTTAGAAACATCCTGTACGCGTCCAAGATTCTATCTCTTGGAACATTCCTGTTAAAGTTAACCTTGCTCCGAGTCACCCGATAAGTGGTCCACCTGTTGACCGGGCTGAACTGAATGAATTTGGCAGTGAAACGGGAACAGTTCTTGAAGGAAGCTGTAAGATAGTGGTAAGATAGTGGTAAGATAGTGGTGGGAGGTATTATAGGTGGCAACCCGAGGGACCTACATTCATGAGTTAAGTCTTCTTCTCCTCCTAGCTTTCTGACTCGTCTCCGCCGTGATATTCGTGTCGATATCGGTTGACTCGCCTACCGACCGATTCTCAAATTCCGTCGCCGAGATCCCACTGGAGAAATTACTCCCTTCCTTCTCATCTTTCTCTTTCCCACGTTGCTTTTTTTCTCTCCTCTTCCCATTTGCTTCTTTCTTTGCATCTTGCGGAGGAGACGCCGGTCACGCTTACGGAACGCCAAATTGAACAACGATGGCGGAGAAAATGTGCCCCGAGAGAGATCTATAAGAGTCGATTAACGCCTTATCGACGGGGCGCTTTTATCGTGAACGATGGTTTTGTTCAAATTATCGTTCTACATATACGTTATGCTGTGATGTTTAAACTGCTTTTAAAATTTTTTAACGACGATATAAACTGTTAAGACTTAGAATTATTGCAACACATAGGCGATTATGTATTTTCTGTTCTAACCAATAGCGAAATGAGTATACATCAAATCCATATAAAGTAATTTTTCTTAAGCTCTATAACACAGTTATTACAGCGCATAGTCATCTTAATCCACAGTGAAAGGATTAGTCCTCGGACGACGAAGGTTCTGACAATTATAATAGGTACATATATACAGACGTTTCACGTTCACTTTCTAAGCTACATTCTAAGCTAAGGTATATTCTCATCCTTATTGTAATCATTCCATGACTTATATACTATATTTTCAGAATTATGAATTTGAAGAACTGTATTATCCGGATATCGTCAATTTGCAGAATTATTTAAGAGCTCATCACACGACTCCTATAATCACCTCAATGACCTATTATATCACTCTAATCTCTTCCTGAAACTCTACCGGTTCGGGTGATCGAATTAATGTTAACTTAGCTAAAAGACCTCGTTAGAATTGTCGTATTTTCGCCTAATTTGCAACGAGTCATGAATTGAACGCTGCACTCGTAAGACGAATTCGGTTAGATACGTGGTAATTGAGAACAGTGGGCAGAGTGAAAGTTAATTAACTTACGAACGAATTTCGAATGTAAATCGTGGCAATTACTAACTATCCTTTAAAAGATAATAATAAATAAATTTTGGCTACGCAGCCAATCAGCTCATATTATCATTTACTACACAATTCATAATTGTATCATGGCTACTAATTACGTATTGATGCAATTAGAAATTGTATATTGAATATTAATATGATTATCCAGATCTCATCGCGTGGAGGTTGCTGCGAATGGAGACACACTTAAAACTAAAAACTGAATTAGATTTTAAGATAATCATGAAAATAAAAATTACATAAAATCATAAACTAATCGTATAATTGTATGTGAGACTCTTTTTCCTATTTTTATCAGTAATTTTAACGAAATTCAATTATAAAATAGAAAACTCGCAAAGAAAATCGCGATGTGTGTTTTGTAATATTTGCAACACTATTTTATCATTAAAAAAAAGAAAGAAATAAAATACCCGGAAGCAAGTACAATAGTATGATAATTTAATGAATTAGAATTATTTACGCAACACTAATAAATATTAATCTATTCATTCGTGTTTAAATATACGCAACACTAATGTCAAAGAGATCCAGTGCAAACCTATTGATGGTTGGCGATGAGCGATCACATTTATAATCCAGGTGCAGAAACATACTTCCACAACTTTAGTGGAAGAATTTGGAGCATTTCTTGAGCGCAACACTACTTAAAAACGCGATCATTAATTAACGCAACGCTATCAAAGTAATAAGAACAATCGCGATGGTAAAATAACGACACACTAGTTCGCAAAACTATAGGGCTAACTGAAGTATAAAAACTAATTTTCTATCTGGGAGTTCGTAATACTAAAGTAAATGCAATTCTATTTCAATATAAACGCGAGAAGACTTGTAACTGGCAACTCTAATTCAAAACGCGAAATTTAAACTCGTAACTCTAATTCAAAATGCGAAATTTGAAACTCGCAACTCTAATTCCAACCGTAATTAATTATTTGCAACACTAATAAAAAAACCGCGATTTGCCCCGTATTATACTCTAAAGTGAGCATAGTGACAAAGTAGTAACAAGAATGACTTTCCATGCTCTGGATGATCCAGAGGATGGAGAACCATTAGTAGTTGCATCATTAGTAGTGGAACCATTAGTACTTGAATGGCAGTTTGCCGGCCTCTTCGGCTCATAGCCTCTTCTTTCTTCAGGCGCGATGCCCGCTGAAACTTAAATCTAGGCTCGAGACTTCCTAATCGCAAACTAAAAAATAACTTAAAAAGGTAAAATAAAAAGATAAATCGCGGATGCTATTTCCAGTGCACATGGACGACCTACGATCATAGCGACCGCTGTCCGTTCGCATGTGCGTGCTCGAGCAATAAACGTTCGTTTCGGAACCCACTCCGTACTCGCGACCACGACCGCGATATTCGAAAAACCGATAGACAAATGGTATGCTTCATTCGTGATGCCTGCTTCACCGTCAATTTTTCAAATCAAATATCCTGAAACATGTTAGACATGCGAAAACGCGCCTACCCGACGAGAGACTGTGCCAACCTGGCCGGCCCTACTTACTTATAGTTAACACTCATACCAGAAAATATACTACCTATCCTACCCGGAAACCTATATTTAAAATTTAAAAAATGGCAAAACAAGCACACCAACACATCAACAATCGTATATAATCATGTATATGTATATCATGTAAAGAAATAATTTGACTAGAATAGATCGTCGTATTTTAATCAATGTAATTATCGTTGTAGTTTAATACTGAGATTAGTAATATTACTATTTATAAACCACTTATTAACCCCATTTATTACCATTGTTATTTTCAATGGTAATTGGATTCATATTTCCGAATTCATAACTATTTCAAGATTATAATAAATAGCAAAAGCGACGCAACTCCATAGCCTAATCACATACACACATAGTGGAAAATACGTCGTGCACGATACGCTAACGCAACGTCAGTCGCTGAAAAAATTGTTAAGCTTACAGACTACTCATCATGCACATTGCCTTCCTCCCACCCAAGAAGCACCTGAGCACGTGAGTGAGATTCTGACAATGAACATGAAAGGGGTTAAACCTGAAAATCTTGTGCTAAAAATATTATTAGTCTATCTACTATATTTTGTATATAACGGGTTAATATTCTTTGATTTTGCAATCTAATTTCATTTCATATTTTAACAATTCTATATTTTATTTTACTTTATTATTTTAATGAACAATTAAACCACTAAATTGGCATGAAGAAAATTAATGAAGAATATACATATTTATTAAACATAAACTAAAATTCTATGCAAATAATATTTATATCAATGAACAACAATGTACTCTAAATGAACTCTATTACTCGAAATATCCTTAGGCGACATCTTTATCAAAACATATCTTTGAAAACACAAAGAAACGCTCAAAATTTGTTTTGATTCTGAAACCAGCCTGTCGCGAAGTGTTTTCTTGCACGTGAAATTTGATAATATTTATCATAACGGACAGACAAAATTAAACTTTAACATATACTTTTATATTACATATCCCGAATTATACTGAAATTATACTGTGTATACTCAAATAATAAAACTGCTCCATACCATCATAATCATAATTGAATTTCCATATTAACAAAGTCTGAGAGTATCAGACTTCTTCACTACAAAATACTTAAACGAAGTCATTTCGTCGTTTATTTCAATACTCATATATATGCCCACATGGATACTTGGGCTTTATAAATATATAGTAATATTGAATATAATTTGATTTTATAAATAATTATAATTAATATGTTGTGTAATTTTCAATCGTATGCATATATATACTAATTATATCTAATAATATAATATATAATTATATTATTATCAACATTATATTAGTTACACAAAATACTTTATATTGTAATATGTAAATATCATACTTATATATATTATATATATTATCATCAACATTTAAAAACACGGTGTGCAAGAAAACCTATCCTAAACTAATAAATAAAATATAGACAAAAAATGTTACTACTCACGGGTACAGTAAATACCCGCGGTCACTATGCTCCTCAAAATTTCTACGTATACAACCAATCACCCGTGTCGATTCGGATCTTTCATCCTTCGACATGATTGAGTGACCGGAGGGACAAAAATACATGCGACTCACGATTAGATGTGAAGAATGTTGTCCTCAATATTGTCCTGATCCAAGGGAGTTCGTTATCAAACCATCATCAAATTGGAATCATCGAAATCAATGGAAGAAAACTGTAACAAAGCATAGAATATTTTAATTTACTCGTAATGACGGTGTTAAATACTTTAAAAGTTTGAAACAATAAAAGACTAATTTCTATTAAATGAAAATTTTTAATAATAATATTCAATTTAAGAATGAAAAATTTACAAATTGCCAAATTTTCAATCAAATTTTATTTTTTAAATTATCTAACTATAATTTATTTTAATTATTAAATGAAATATAAGGAATCGATTTAAATATAATACAAAATACTTAGTTATTTACATTTTTGACTTCTGAAACACCATTAGGTCCTTTCCAGGGAACAGGAAGAAGAGGAAGAAGTGACATACCTTTAACAAAATATGAATCATTATAATTTGTTTTGAGAAATGGTTGAAAAATTTAACATAATAAAATATGAAACTCTATGAGGACTTAGAACTTTAATAGCAAACGAAATTAAAATTATAATAAATTCTAATTAGAATTGAAATTGAAATTCTAATATAAAAATCTAAAACTAGATTTTAGTTTTTAAATAATAATAATTACAGCGAAATACAAGCAATAAAGTTAATAAATTACAAAGTGTGAAGATTCTTACATGCCCAAATTTGAAACACCGCTACATTCTTGCCAAAGAAGAAGAAAAAGGTGGAAGTTATGAAAAACCTGTAACAAAACATATTAAATATTATAATTTGTTCTTGAAGACGTATTTGTGTGTTAGAAAACTTAAAAGAATGAAAAATAAAACTCTATTCAAACTTAAAATTTTAATAATAAAAAGAATTGAAATTCTAATAAATTTTAATTACTATATAAAAAGAGGAACATTAACACAATAATGACAGACATAGAAATTAAAGGTTTACCAATTTCTGAACGATATCAAACATTTTTATTGTGTATTTCAATAGCAAAATTTTAAGATTTTAGTTCGATAAATAAATTAAAATGCAATGTACGAAAAACTTACATTCTTGAGCTCCAGGAAAGACTTTATCTTCTTGCGAAACCTGCGGCTCTACTACCGAAAACGAATGTTTAACAAAAAAGAAAAAAAAAAAGAATAATAAACTATTAATATGACCGTTTAAGTCAAATGACAATCGACGAACACACTGACTCTAATTTCGCGTCTGATAATTATAATTAAATTTAATGAAAGTGGTTATGCTCTAAGCCAATATTAAATGTGATTTAATGTAGCAAGCACTGACTCTATCAACCGCATTGCGCGCGGTCACAAAAATATTCTGAAAGAAAAACTTTATAAGAGGTAGGAGATAGGGAAAAGAAATTTTTCTCTTTTTTCTGTCCAGTGTTTGTTTACAAAAATAATGCTTTTGTAGAACTACGAATTAATTATTATTTATTTACAATAGGTAGAATTATATATCATATCAAGAGAACAAAAATGTACATATAAATATCATACCAAGAATACGAAAGAAGATATATCGTTAGTTTATTTAAAATATTTTTCAAAGCATTTTTTATTATTGTCAAATATGTATATATATTTCATAATACGATTGATTTGCAAAAATTACCTGCCAAACTGAATATCCGCCATTACAGCTTCAAATACTTTATGCATTAGGTGACTTCCTTCTAATGCAACATGGCGCACTTTTTCTGAGCATTAAATAAAGCTGCGCAATACGAAGAAAACGCGATGCGCAGAACCTATTCAAACTTGTCTATGATAATGTACTTTCTCGAATGTAATAGAAGTTATTGAAAATGACGAAATTAATAGTCAATATTATATTGCAGACAATTTACGAATAATGAAACAAAATGAAAAAGTTATTTGAATTTCTTACTCAAATGAAACAGAGTCGAAAAAATCTATGTCAAATTTATGTTAAATAATCTTTTCAATTTCTTCGGAAACATAATTTAATATATTCGAAAAAAAAAGTAATTTTCTTAATCTTACATTTTTCATCTTGGTATTCTTAATAAGCCGTGAATTTAGAATTTGTTATATTAGGTATTAATTAAGTTAATATCACAAAATATTTATAATAAATAGAGTTAATTACATAGTGAATAAATATTACCTGACTAAAAAAAGGAAACAAACATATAAATACGTTTGCCTTCCTTAAAATAAATGAAATATTACCTCATTTCGACGAAAAGTTATCAAATTTATCGTTAATCAACATGGCGTCCTTTTGACTTTTATCCCGTCCCTTCAAATTTCGCAGCATCTTTTTAATACTTTCAAGCTTCCCTCGGAATCAAATAATTGCAATCTGCGCGAAAAAGAACAAAATATTAATACAAATGTATAAAAAGAGCAAATTATTTGAAAATGAAACAATGATTAAGGTCAAATTGTGTTTCGAAAACTCATTGTACGAGCTACCCGCAAATGAGGCAACCAAAAAGACAGTCGGAGAAACAAAGGTAATTTTTTTTTTTTTTTTTTTT